>NW_004444367.1:30889-73823 GCF_000243295.1 Trichechus manatus latirostris | reverse complement strand
CGAGCTGCTCTCAGGATTCTTTGTTTGTCTTTGGTTTTAGCGAGTGTGATTATGATATGCCTTGGTGATTTTGTTTTGGGGTCTATCCTATATGGAGTTTGTTGAGCTTCTTGGATGGCAAGCTTTTCATTTTTCATGATATTGAGGAAGTTTTATGTCAACAGTTCTTCAGTGATCCTCTCTGTGTTTTCTGTTTTCTACCCGTTCTGTAAGTCTGATCACTCACAGATTTTTGTTCTTGATTGTATCCCACATAACTCTCAGGGTCTCTTCATTTTTCTTCATTCTTTTTTCTGATTTTTCCTCAAACACAGTTGTATCCAAGTGTTTGTCTTCAATTCGGCTGATCCTGTCTTCCACCATTTCAGATCTGCTCCTCAGCCCTTCTATGACACTGTCCATTTCTGAAATCTTGTTTATTTTTTGGATTTATAATTGTTGTTTTTGTATAATTTCTAGATGTGAATTTATTTTGGCATTACGTTCCTGCATTATTTTCCTGAATTCTTCCATTTTTTTGTCTGTATTTTCCATGTATTTGTCTGCCTTTTCTATGAATTTGTTTTTTCCTCATTTTTGTCTGATTTTTGCTTCAACTCTTGGATAATTCTGAGTATTAGAGATTTGAATTCCCTATCAGGTAGTTCTAGTGCCTTTTCTTCTACTGGAAAGTCATCTGGTGATGACTAATTTGGACGCCTGCTGGAACCATCCTGTCCTGTTTTTGTAAATGTTTTGATATTGTCTGCTGTCTTCGGGGCATTCAGTAGTTATTTTTCTCCTTTATTGATTGTGGATTTGTTTGTTTCATCCTTTTTTTTTTTTTTATTTTGGCTACGTCTTAGTAGGCGGGCTGTGTATTCTTTGTAGTTTACTCGTGTGGGTGCAATACTTTTTGCCTCCTTCTCCAACTGGCAGGGTCAGTTGCTCAGATATGGTACAGCACAGCAGGTCTAGCTGAAGAGGAGTTACTGGGATGGGTTGTTTGTGGCACTTACTACAGCCACCAGGGCAGGTCGGTAATCAGTGCAGGGCAGGTTCTGGTAAGCTGTGGATGTGCTGCTTGGTGGTGTGATGTTAAGTGCAAGGTGCAGGTAGGCAGGAAGGAGAGGGGAGATTGTGATGTGTGGAGCTAAAATGGGTATGGAAGAAAGGAGTGAGGAACAGGAGCCAAAAACATATACACAAACAAAAAAGAGTGCTAGGGCAGCTTGCCATTGGAGTGGAGAGATGAGAGACTATGAAATGGAGAAAACAAGAAGGGGAAGAAGAAGAGAAAAAAAGAAAAGAATGAATAAATAAATATTAGAGAGAAAAAAGAACAGCAAAACCCCCAGGGATCCCACCGGTGCCGCCACGAGGTCTGGGGAAGTTGTTCCCAGGTGTTGAAGTACAGCCTGGCTAGAATGGGTAGAGGTATTCAGGGGACAGGAAGAGAATGAAGTTATAGAGAGATGAGAAACTGAGTAATGAAGAAAGAGAAAAAGGGAAGAAGAAGGAAAAGAAAACAAAACATCCACTGTGAATTCTTATATGTCTAGTTAAGTCTGAGGAAAGACTAAAGGCTTTGCCATATTCCTTACATTCATAAAGCCTTTCTTCCCTGTAAATTCTCGTATGTGCAGTGAGGTCTGAGGACTGACTAAAGCTTTTCCACTTTCCTTACATACATAAGGCCTCCCTCCACTATGAGTTCTTATATGTGCAGTGAGGTTTGAGGAATGACAAAAGGCTTTCCCACATTCCTTACATACATGAGGCCTCTCTCCACTGTGAATTCTCATACGTATAGTGAGCTTTGAGGAACAACGAAGGCCTTTGCCGCATTCATTACATTCATACGATTTCTCTCCAGCAAGAGTTCTCACAGTAGTGCTGATGTAAGAGGGACAACCGCAGGCTTCTCCACATTGTTTACACTTATAGGCTCTGCATCCAGACTGAGATTTGATATGATGCTTAAGTGATGAATGAGTCATCAAGGATTTTCCACACTCAGAGCATTCAGAAGGATATGCTTCCATAGTTCTTTTTAGCACAGAAAGATTTGGAATCTGGCTGAAGTTCTGTTGACAATGATAGTCTTCATTACTTTCACAGAGATTCTCTACCACATGCCTTCTATTAAAAACAGGCAGCATGCTGTTGCATACAAATTTCATTATTACCATACACATTAAACATGTATTTTTTTGCCCTGAATTGTTTCATGTTTCATAGATTAAATCATCTAGCAGACATGCTACCATTATTTTACCATGTTTCTAAAATATGGTGCTCTCTAACAATTGTATTACAGTGAAATTTTTCAAATATTATCTGACTCACATTTATGAAAATATTGTCCTGTGAAAATTCTGTGAACACACAATATTAAAGCTGGTTTTATATGCACATATAAGATACCTGGATGGCACAAGAGTTTGTACTGACATATATAAGTGTGAGTGTGTGTGTGTGTGTGTGTATAATTGTTCTTGTCGTTAAGTGCTATAATTTCAGCTTACTGACCCATGTGACCAAATGTCTGGTGGTTCAAATCCACCCAGAGGCACTGCCAAGGGTCAGAATAGACAAGACAGCAACAGGTTTGAGATGCATACACACACACACACAGACACCCCTACTCCTCACTTATCAACTGTCTCTTTATAGGACATGTCACATTTGCAATAATAGAAAAACATCTACTATCTGATTACTTTGCACATTAATGAGGAGAGTCTCATAGTGGCCTCAGAGAACCTGGGCAGCACTATCCCGCACCCTCTGGTCTCTCCTGCTGGCAGGGTTGCCACATTCAGCTGCCGGGCAGGGCCAGAATGCTCTGTGGCCATAGCCACAGTGCTCAGCCAGCAGGCACCTGTTCTGTGTTCCTATCTCCTATGCTACCCAAGGCCCTGCAACTCAAAATGGCTGTGGGGTGGAAAGGTAGGAAAGAAAGTGCAAAGGAGAGGGTGTTTGAAGAGGGTGCATGCAAGTTTAATGACATCCCAAAGTGAGACAAACGGCCTGAAGCCTCCACCTCCGTGAGGCTGGTTGTGTAGCCAGGCTCACAGCTCTCTCATGAAAGTTCTGAGCCTTGGTGACTCACCAGGCCCGGAGAGCAGTGTAGGCTCTGGGATCTGGAACGCGGAGCTTGTAGGGGTGAGACTGGAGCCCTGGAAGCAGCTCCACGAAGGGAGCTCTGACTCAGCACAGGAGGAAGGTGAAGTGGTTAAGCTGTGGGTCCTCCAGGCACACAGCCCAGGTTTAACCAGCTTTGTCTCCTGCAAGCCTCCTTCCTCAAAGAGGAATAATCCATAAACGGACTTGTCACAGTAATGAGTACATTAGTAAATCTTAGCTGTTATTCTGTGATCATATTTTCTAAATAAAAAAAATGGACCCATAGTCTGAAAACAGAAAAAAATTCTTCATTTTCACGTAACACCAATTTTTGCAAAACTATCTGGTCTTTGGAACCTAGCCATGTAAAAAACTGAGCTCTGTGTGTGTGTGTGTGTGTGTGTGTGTGTGCTTATATATACATAAAAACCCAGGAACACTGCTGATGCAGCAGTTAAGCACTCGGCTAACAGAAAGGTTGGCAGTTTGAACACCCTAGCAGCTACATGGAAGAAAGATGGGGCAGTCTGCTTCCTTAAAGATTAGAGCTGTGGAAACCCTATGGGGCAGTTCTACTCTGTCCTATAGGGTCGCTATGAGTTAGAAGTGGAAACCCTGGTTGCATAGTGGTTAACAGCCACAGCTGCTAACCAAAAGGTCAGCAGTTTGAATTCTCCAGGTGCTTCTTGGAAACTCTATGGGGCACTTCTACTCTGTATTATAGGTTCTTTTGTTTTTGTTTTTTGCTTTTTTTTCAGTTGGAATCGACTCATCAACAACGGGTTTGATTTTTGGTTTTTCATTTTTTTTAATGATTGTCAAGAGTGAGCTGTGGGTCCTGTGTGAGCCAAAACATTCTCCTTCATTTCACATTACATTGCTCCACCCCTTAAGACAAGGTTACATTCCGATGACTCCATCATAATTCAGTTCTGATATAAGTGGAATACATTTCTTTTTTTAGTTTTCGTTAGTACTGCCTTTTATTATCAGTCTTTCTAATAGGATCTTTATTTGTCAGTGTCAGTGTCGGAACAAAGAAGTCAGACTCCTAATGACTGTCTAGATTAGAGTGCCCAATGTTCAATCTGTTCCGACTCCCCACACCGATACAGATTTCATTGCAGACCAGGCCACAGCCTGCTATACGGCAGTGTTTTGATCAGTAAATCATAACACTGAACATCTGCAAGTGAACATCTGAGCACGTTAACATCACCACGTTACAGGCCGCAACACTGTATGTCGTACATGTTACTAACAGTAAGATGTACAATCAAAAAGACAGTGTAAGTGCGGTTCATTGTCACTCGAACCCTAAGTGAGGGACCACCCATATTCTAAACCTATGAGACTGATCCCAATGTAGACACTCTCACACCCTATTTTAATATGGTTCCTCAAGAAGCTAGTGATAAGATTTGGGACTATCACCCCAGGCAATAGGAAGTCAGGTTTCTCATTGTCATATTTGTCCTGCACCTTTCTAAATCCCTCCACACTAGGGAGAATAAAGCAGATTTGGTTAGGGTCCTTCATTGTTGAGTAACACCTACCCAACTTGGGAGGGTGCTGCCCTAAGGAAAACTTGTTAGACCCCATCGATACTCATTTTATTCCTCCCGTTTCTTAATAACTGGTTAAAGATCCCCACCCTGCTGGGAGGAATTCCTTTCTCTTCTCTTTCTGATTCCACTTGTTTTTGCCATTCTTTTATGAATCATTCCAACCTCCTGTCGTATCTGTTGTTTCAGTATTTGGAAGTAGCTCTGAGGCTAGTGGCTATAGCTCAGGCTGAACATAATCTAAACCTGGCGCAGTCAGAATCTGCTGCAGCACATTCCTTTATAGGGACCCTGGGGATAGAGGCTAGGATCAGTCAGAATTAAAGCTTGACCCAGTATCAGGGTTTACATCAAAACTTTCATTTACTTTAATTAAAAGTTACCCATTGGTAGGGACCCTGAGATTAGAGGCTGTAGCACAGATCAGCCTGATCCAAGCTTAGCTGAGCATCAGAGTCAAGATCATTGGCAAGACTAAACAGAACTCCTCCTACCTTTTGAAACTCTCCCATGAAGTAAGAATAATGAGGACTTTGAATCATCCTAACATGGTTACTTGAAGAGATCAAGACTGAGAAAACTCTACTTTTTATGGAGTACACTAATGGAGGAGAGTGCTTGATTATCTAGTGGCTCATGGAAATGTGAAAGAAAAAGTGACCCAAGCTAACTTCTGCCAGTGTCTGCCGTGCAGTACTGTCACCAGAAGTTTAGTGAGCATAGAGAGGTAAAAGCAGAAAACCTGCTCTTGGATGCTGTTATAACATCAAGATTGCAGATGCTGTTTTCAGCAAGGAATTCACCTTTGGCCAAAAGCTGGATACCTTTTGTAGCAGTCCTCATCATTCTACCCCAGAACTCTTCCAGGGCCAAAAGTACAATGAAACCTAGTGGATATGTGGAGCATGGGGGTCATTGTATATACACTTGTCAGCAGATGCCTGTCTTTTGATGGACAGAACTTCAAGTAGCTGCAGGAGCAGATGCTGAATAAAAAAATATGTTCCCTTCCATATGTTCATGGAGTGTGAAAATCTGCAGAAGAAATGTCTCATCCTCAATCCCAGTAGGATAGGTACTTCAAAGAAAATCATGAAAGCTCCATGGATGAATATGGGCCATAAAGATTATGAACTAAAGCCTTACATGGAGCTACTCACTGACTGCAAGGACCCTGGCAAACTGAGTCTGTAGCGTCCATAGGTTACACATGGGAAGAGATCTGGGCCTCACTGATGGACCAGAGCTTAAACTGCTAGCTCCCTATCTCGCGTAGAAGAGGAGAAGACAAGCCCTGTGAACAGCGAGAGTTATCCATCAGCATAAATCAAAGCAAGAATGCCCTTATTTGGAGGCCAGCTGTGGCCAGACCTCCATCTAGAATAACAAATACAACCTAAATGTGAGAGAGTCTAGGACCTCCAGGGCTTCTGCCTCAGTCTCCCCAGTCCTGCTTTTCCTGCACCAGGAATCCAACTTGGCCCCAGTACAGCTCCCCAGGCCTCTGGGTTGCACCTCCAAAGAGTATCTGTAAGGTGCAGCATCCCAGCCTAGAAGTCCGGCATGTCTCTATGGCTTCTTCCTCAGCCCACCACATCACCGCGCTGGTGGAGGGAGCCCCAGGCAGAACCAATTTTCCCCAGGATGTGTCCAATAGAAACTGCACGCGTGCTGGGCACCATGACAGGTGTGTGACCAACAGAATTTTCCTTACGGTGTGACCCCAACCTCTCCCTCTGGAATGACCCAGTGCAACCAGTGGGCCACTGGAAGGTTCTTCAAGTTTCTGAGAAGAATTCTATCTTCAGCTCTGCCAGAAAGAACCTGAATGAACTTGAACGTAAGGACTGATGCTGAAATCTTGAGCGGCCAAGCCATGTTCCCTAAACTTCACGTGAGGATGAAGATCAGCTCCCAGTCCCTGCTGCTCTGTATGGCTGGCAAGTGGGGCCAAGAGGACTTCATATAGTGGAGGGTAGAGACAAGCAAAGTCCCTGGGCGTTCTCTCAATGGGGTTCAACCGAAGAGGATACCTGGCACCTCCATGGCCTTCAACATCATTGCCTCCAAACCAGCCAAGGAACTTAAGCTTTAAAGGCCACCAGAAGTCACCTGGGAGAATGCAGCAGAGGCCAGTTGGCTCTTGCTGCCAACCAGCCACTTTGCCTCCACCTGGACAAAACTGCTCAGACTGGATAGGTGTGTTTCCTCTGGGAACTTCTTCACTCCCTTCCCTCCTCTGTCTTTTCTAACTTGTCTGTGGGGAAGGGGAGATGGGTCTGTAGAAATATGCAAAGACAATCCAAATGAGAACAAACAGAAGCTATTTATTCAAAGTTTTCTATAGCAAGTGCATCAGCCACCATTGTTTGCATTTGGCAGAGACCCCAAGGCCAGCAGGTATTCGGAAAACTTTATAGTGAAAGAATGGAAAGGCTCCAGGTGTGCTCTGGTCTTCTTACTTCCCCACTCCATGGAGACAGTGGAGACAGATCTATGAGGTTTCCCAAGAGGGTGGTTTCAGAGCTGGAACACTCAGTCCAGGGTGGTGGAGTTCCCTTTCAGGCCCTCGCCAAGATGACAGCAGCTTCTACCTTCTCTTCCTCTCTTTCCTTCCAAGCAAACCACCAGAGGTGACCTTCCCCTGACCTCAGGTTTCTGGACTGGGGGCCTGGGCAGCTGTGGACTGGGCAATGTACAAACCTGAGCAGGTGGGGCTGGTGGCTGCTCTAGGGCTGCTCACGTGAAGGGGAGGGGCTCTGAACTCCCTCCGCACTGAAACCTCTGCCTTCTCTCTATCCCCAGAGCTGAGCATTTTCTTCCATAAGCTGTTATGCAAGGGGTATGTGTCCCCTCCTTAAGAGTCTGCCATCACCTCCTCAAAGTCCTCCCGGGTAGAAGAGGGGCTTGATGCATGGGTGGGAGTGGGGAGGGTACTCTGGGGCCTAATGGCTCCTCCAGATCCCAGGGAGCAGATTGGGCCACTCCACTCCCCAGTGACAGGGACAATGAGCATTCTGTGTTTTAGGAGAGGCTTTGTGTGAAAGCCCCCTCCTCCTCCATTCCTCTCCCCACACCTTGCCCTTCCTTGGCATTGATCTGGGCACCTTGCCCAGCAGTGACTTCCTCCCACCCCCACCCAGGGTATGATCTTTCAGTCCTCCTTTCCTTCCCTTCCTGACACTATTGCCCTTCGGCTTGCTAACATCATCATGCTTGGTGTGGGATTGGGTGGTTACCAGCACTTGACTTGTGGTGGATGCTGCATTTCTTAATTTATTTCTCTGCTCTTTCTTGAGAAATTTGTGTAGGGGTTCATACACAGAAGTTGCCTCTACTCTCACCTGGGCTGTGCATTTTTTTATGAGAGAGGGAAACTTAGGAGAGGAACTTTCCATGGTCAGGAGGAAGGAAAAGCAGCTGTATCCTGGATGGAGGTGGACGAGGGTTCTCCACAGTGGGCTCAGTGCCTGGAGGCCCAAGACAGTCCACTGGGGTGAAGGAAGAAACTGTTAGAACTTCCGTCATAAACCTTTCAATGTGAGTCCTCCCTTAGTCACATCTGATAGTCACATCTTACACGTGGTGCTAGTGAGGAGCCCAGAGGGCAGGGGAGCCCCACTCCTCAAGAGGGTCAGCAGGTGGCTCCTCCCCAAACCTGTGGAACACTTCCTGGGCCCTGCAGTGCTGGGTGGTTACCAGGGGCCTGGCTCTGCGGACTGACGCATCCCTATGTCTAGTTTACCTAGACAACTCCCACCCAGTGGACACGAGGGTGAAACACTCTTGCAGGAAACCACACAGGGAAGACACTTCAAACCATCTTGGCTCCAGTGAACACATAGAAAATGGCAGTGCTGAGGCTGCTTCTGGCCCTTATATGAGCATCTGGCCCACAGGTGACAAAGTAAAACCTCACACCCCTGAGGAGTCTTGGATGAAATGCATGAGAAGCCCATGAAACAGAAGACTTTAGAAACATGGATTTGTATTTATTCTTGTCCATCATCTACCTTGCAGCAGAATATATTTTACCTTGGATGTTAGCCTACAAGATGGAACCATCAGCATCAGCATTCAGAACATGTTCACAAACCTCTGTGTATTAAAAAGATGTGGGCCTCATAGGGCAGGTCATGTATCATAGCTGCTGCTTGGGGTGGGGGGAGAGAGGTGACAGAGAGAGAGAGAGATGACAGAGACAGAGTGAACCTAAGAGATTCCTAAGAGATATTGCCTCAAATGAGCTCAGTATGAGTTGAAGTTGACTCGGTGGTAGTTAACAACGACAACATTCTTGAGAAGCGAGTCCCTGAGTCCAGCCCACGCTAGGGAAGGGGGTCACATAGGATGTGGAGACCAGAAGGGGGGATCGTTGGGAGCCATCGTGCAGGCTGCCCACACCCTGGTCCTAGATGAGACACTGGGTCAGATTTTAAATAATGGAAGTTATTGGAGGGTTTTAAGCCAGACAGAAGGTGAAAATATCTGATGTTCATTTAATTCCAAACCCTCCTGGTGCAGACAAGGAAACGAGGCTCACACCACCAGAACCTAGCCCTGTTTGGAGGTGTACTCCAAGCTGCTTCCTACCCCTGCTTGAAATTCTCCCATCTCTGAGTTTGTGCATTCACTTCATGTGACACCAGCCTATGGGTTTATAGGTGTTATCTCACATACACCTCCTGATGTCCCTAGGAAGAAGATGCTAGAATGATTCCCACTGTGTGGTGGGGAGACTGAGGAGGCTCTGAGAGCACAAAGATTCGTCCAGGGTGCTAACTGGTTAAGATGGATGACCAGTGTCTGAACCCAGCTCTGTCTGCTCAAAGCTGGTGCCCTGGCTGCACCCAGGCCTTCCCTAGGTTCTGTGGGGATTGTATTGGTGTCACTGTGCACAGTTATAGAGGTGGCATGAAGAGAGATGAGCATTCAGTAGCCCAGAGGGACATTTGGGAGGTCTTATCTGATGTTGGGCCCAGGTCAAGGTAGCAGGATATGACCTCACTTCCTTGGTGATGGAGTACAAGAACTTGGAACCGTGGTAACCAGGCCCCCACATCCTAGAGACAGCCCCGTACCCAGCTCACTTGAGTGGAGATACTCAAGCTAGGAACATGTTTTCTTGTTGTCACTCGTCTTCCGTCATATCAAAACTTGAGAAATCCAGGAGTTCGACACTTTCACAAAGGCTGAGACATGTTTTCAGCCCCCATACCTGAAGGATATGGCCATTTACTGAAAAGAAACTGAAGGTAAAACAGGGTGGCCCACAGTGGCAATCCAGGCCAGGCCACCACTGTCTTCCCCCCTGTGCAGCCCCACAGCCCTCCCCCAGGTCATACCAGTCCCAGGACATGCCAGCCCTTGTCCTCATGGGTTCCCTGTTAACGGGGGCAGGAAGGAAATGAGGAGGCAGAAAGTTGTTGGACAATACAGGGTCCAAATAGGAGGGAAGTGTGTGGGGGTCAGGGAAGGAGGGGCCATGTGACTTGGGGAGATTTGGGAGGGGAGAGGTGAGGAGGAGGAGGATGAAAATGGTGCTGCTGCCACTGCTTCCTGACTAGCACTCATTGAGGGCTCCCCCAGCCCCATCCCCACGGTGTCTCACCATCACTGGGTTCATGGGCTTGGGACTCACCTGGAATAGGGTGGTAGGTGGGCCTAGTCCATCAGGTCGGGTACCTTGGAGACTAAGGCTGGGGTGGCAAAGGTGGAGACGGCTTCACCTCCCTGCCACTAACCCCTGATCACATAGGATGCCGGGACCTAAGTCTCTGCCCAGTAGCTCCATTTCACACCAGGGCATTAGGGAGGGAAGGTCAGGGGGGTCACAGGCTGAGTCGGCACTCTCACCTGGGCCGTCTCTGAGCTCCTGCTGACCCTGGTGGGGCAGCCGCCCCAAGGTCCTAGCTGCTGGCCTTGCCTGGGTCACTGCTGACCCTGTGCCAACCCAGCTCCTCCCAGATCCTGTGGCAACACTCAGAGGGTGCTATTTCTATCCCTGGTCAGTGAACTTGGACAGGTCTGGATGGTGTAGCCCCAAGCTGACCTGCCCAGTTTGTGGTGTAGATGGGGAACTGGGAGCTCCTCTGAGGCCTAGGGGTCACAAGGGCCTGAAGGGGCAGAGAGGGAAGGAGGAGGCTGAGAGGAGCCGTTGATGCCTCCCGGGTCGCTGCCGGGGTCTGTCTCTGCAGAATCCCCCACAGAAGATCCACATGGAGAAGAAGAACAGCAACATCTACTCCATCTACACCAAGAAAGGAGCCCCGAAGGGCTGGCACAGGCTCTGAGTGAGTATGTAGAGGACCCAAACAGAGCCTGCAGATGACTAGAGGGGGCCTGGAGTTGAGACTATGTCCCAGAGATTCCCCAGTTCCCTCCCAGTTCTTTCCCTGTCAAGGGTCCCCAGGTCCCTCTCAAAGGAATCGGCCACCACCCTTCCCGCCTCCCCACACTGCCCTCCCCACCTTGGCAAGGTGCAGAGCCACTTGTCCCATACTTGTAGGAATATCAGAAACGAGTCTTTTAGACTGTTTTCACTTCACATCAGCCCAGGCGTCTTTTTCCATGTTGCTCCTGTTTCAGAGTTTAACTCTTGACCCCAGGGCCCCGGGCAGCAGTCGGCTGGACTGTCCTTCCCAACCTTCTCCCAGCCTCACACATCCTCAGCTGAGCCGGCTTCTTTTACCCTAAAGTGTGGGGTCTCAGGCTATGATACATCTTTATCTACAACTTGTTATCTCAGGGAACACGTCACCATGACCTCTCCAGGTCAGGAGCAGTGTCCTGACTCAGCTGCAGAACAAGCCAGAAGGGAGGCCAGTTCCCACAGTGATTGAGGCTCTCACTGCTTCTGGCCCTGCACTGATTCCATCAGCTGTCCTTTCAACAGGGCTGCAGGAACACTTAGATGTGTCCTCATGCACTGACCCACCTAACCTACTGTGTTCTGCTGGAGGCACTTGTGTCAGGTCACAGAGGCCTGAGACCCCATCCCTTGTGGTGGTTTATGAGACTGCCTCTGATGGCGTGTCCCTCCTCTGTCCCATCCTAGTGTGTCTGTGGGTCAAACCGGGACCTGTGTGAGACCTGCGTGGTGCGGCCTTTCAAGGCAGGCTCACTGGAGCAGCTGGTGGAGCACCTGGTGCCCGCCTTCCTGGAGGGTGACCTCTCCTTCATCCACGTCTTCCTGGGAACATACAGAACCTTCACCACCACCCAGCAGGTCCTGGACCTGTTGTTCCAGAGGTGAGCGCCCCACCCGCCACAGCCCAGCGGGGACTCTACCCCCTGCCAGCTGTGTCTGGGGAATGTCACCTCACCACTTAGAGCCTCAGTTTGCTCCTCCGAGAAGTGGGGTGGTAAAGGCCCAACCTGCTGGAATTACTGTCAGGACCACATGGGATGAGCCGTGGAAAGTGTGTACTTAGAGTGCGGCTCTGCAGAAAAGGCTGCTGGAGGGGCTGGGATATTCACATTTCTTGTTTTCCTGTCCTCCATGAAGAAGATGTCTGCCTCACCCCTCACTGACTGTGTGCCCTTGAGCAAACCTATTTCCCATTTGTAAAGAGGATTGAGATTCCGTTTAGTGGGTCCATGTCCTTGGTGTAGGCAGAACAGGAAACCCTGGAGGCTGGCAGAGGGGCCCCAGGGCCACTCAGATATCAGAGAAGGTGCTGGTTGAGTTCATTCATTCAACAATTATCTAGGAAGCCCCTACTGTTGCAGACACTGTTCTAGGCATTTAGCACTGTTCAATGAACAAAGCAGAAAGCAAGCCCTGCACGCCTGGGCCTCCATTCTAGTCGGGGAGTAAGACAGGAACACTAGACATCGTAAGCAGGTAGTATTCACGGTGCATTAGATGTGACGTCCTCACGCCAACTCTAGGTATGGATTCAACTGCCCCCATTCTGCCAGGGACGGCGAACCCCAGGAGGAGCTGAAAGAATGAGTGGACTTTGGGTGGAGAAGGCGGGGCTGCTGTCTCCACAAAAGGGTGGGGGAGTGTAGGGGGCCTGTGGCTGGATTTAGGGTAGGTAGACCCTGGGTCCCACACGTCTACATCCCCTGGAGGAATGAGTTCAGGGGCTCCCCCTGCTGGAGAAAAGCGGTCACGCAGAGCTGTGGTGTAGCCTTGGCATCCTGGGGAGCAGAGGGGAGGCTGGGGGCTCAGAGCGGCCCCTGAGGGAATTCTCCCCTTCCTCCCCACTTTCCCCTGCAATCTCTGGTTGTCCCCTCCCTGATTAGGGGCCAGACCAGGAAGTGGGGGGGGGGGAACCAGCTCCCGAATCCTGTGCCCCCATGGTGGCTGCTCAGCAGCATGTGGGGCCCTTGTCCCTTGGGAGAACAGTGACCATGGGAGAAGAGACCTTCACGTGCGTGCAGAGAACCAGGTGGCACACTGATGCACACTCTTCAGGTGGAGGGGCCCCAGGGCCTGTGCAGGCTGGGGCAGGGACAGACCCTGTGTGTTCTCAGCATCAGATATTCCTCGAGCACTACTGTGTGCCAGGTTGAGGTGAACACGCAGACACCCTGCCCTTGGGGGTTTACTGTCCATTGAGGAGGGGGTCAGGAGACAGAAAGGGACGTAAGTCAGGTTTCCTAAGGAGGGAGAGTTCGTCTGACCATTGATGGCGAGCTCCCTGTGGCCAAGGCTCTTTCTAGCCCCTTGCTTAGTGACCAGGCCTGCCACTGCCAGGACAGCCAGAGGGCATGGTGCAGGTTGTAGCTGGCCTTTGGGAGGACAGGGGCAGACAGAGGGACCCAGCCCCTTGCAGGGGTGCCCTGGGAGTGCAGTGTGGTGGGAAAGGCCAGGTCTATGACCTTGCTCTTCACCACCCATCCCCAGTGCCATCTGTTTCATCCTGAACACATGGCTCGACGAATATTTGGAGGATTTCGACCATCCCCCATACTTCCCCTGCCTGCAGCTCCTGGTGAAGTACCTGCAGGTGAACATGCTGGGATCAGAGCTAGAGCACCATACCCACCTTCTTTGTGCTCAGCTGGATCACCTGGAGCCCACTGAGGCAGAGCCAGAGGGTGAGGAGGACTGGGCATGCCTGCATGTGAGCTTGTGAGGGGGACGAGGTGTGGGTCCCATAGGGAGCACCCCCAGAGACTTGGGATGGGCCAGAGTTCAGAGTAAACTCAGATCCTCCTCTGGTGGACTGCAGTTTGGGAAGACTTCCGGGGGTGGAAAACTTGGGCTTGGGCTTCTCTTCGTGGTAGCAGGATGTTTTCCATTGTTGGGAAAGCACAAGAAAAGGCAGTCATGTTGGTGATCATTTCTCCTCTTGCACCTCCAACCTCAGGGTCAGCACCAAGTCTAAAAGCAGCTGATGATCTAGGGCCACCTCCAGGTGGCCTTGCTCCAGCACCAGTACTGGAGCTCGATAGAGGATCAAGTCTTCTGTCACCAGCACCAACACCAGATGGAGAGCCTGCTGGAGGGCTGGATTCTCTTTCTAGGCCACCTCCAGAGCCATCTCCTGTACCACCTGGTGAGGTTGATCCTGCTCCTGAACTAACACCCGAGCTGGATAGAACACCAGGTCCTCCATCACCGGCACCAGGACCACTGGCTGACATCCATCCTGCCCCTGCAGCAACATCGGTAGCCCCGGGGTGTCCATATCCAGCTCCGGCCCAGGCACCGGACAAAGAGCATGCTGGAGAGCCGGATTCTTATCCTGGGCCACCTCCAGAACCGGCACCAGGATCACCGGCTGATGTCGTTCAGGCTTGTGCACCAGCCCTGGGGATCACTGTAGCCCCTGTTCTTCCATCCTCAGCTCTGGTACATACACCAAATGAAGATCCGGCTGGGAAGCCAGATTCCTGTGCTGGGCCACGTACAGAACCCGCTCCTGTACCACCTGGTGAGGTAGATCCTGCTCCTGAACCAACATTGGAGCTGGATTGAACACCAGGCCCTCCATCCACAGCTTCATCACCGGCACAGATGGAGAGTCGACTAGAGGGATGGATTCCTATCCTTGACCACCTCCAGAAGCTGCTCCTTGACCGCCTCCAGATGTTAATCCTCCTTCTGTATTAACACTGGAGCCCTATGGAGCACCAGCTATTCCATCGCTGGTTTCAGCACTGTCACTAAAAGAAGAGCCTGCTGGAGGGCTGGATTCTGAACATGGGCCACTTCTGGAACCAGCCTCCAGGCCACCAGTTGCCTCACCTCTCCCACAGTGAGGGAGCGTCGGCTCCAGAATTGGGCCTTTTCTACTCTAATTTGAGTCATGATTGCTGTGGTTTATTTGTAGTAGTTATAGTTTATACTATTTAACTTTAGAGTTTATACTATTTTAGCTGGTAGATTTCTCATTTAATAAAGTTTTGTTTTAATCGTTTAAATGTGTGTGGCTTTATGTACGTCCTAGTGGTGTAGTGCCTAAGAACTCGGCTGATAACAAAAAGGTCAGCAGTTCAAATCCACCAGCCACTCCTTGGAAATCCTGTGGGGCAGTTCTGCTCTGTCCTATAAGGTCCCTATGAGCCAAACCAACTGGATGGCACTTAACAACAACAACAACAAATGCACTTTCACAAGCCTATTCAGTCATCACCAGTATCTATCTACTTCAGAACACTGTCATCACCAAAAACAGAAACCCTGCTCCCATTAAGCAGGCCTCCCCATGCCCCCTCACCCTAGCACATGGCAACCAGTGATTGGTTTTCTGTGTCTATGGGTTTACCTGCTCTGGATTTCTTATCTAAATGGAAATATGTAGCTTTTTGTACCTGCTTCTTTCACGTAGCTTCATGTGTTGGAGGTTCATCTACATCGTAGCACTTGTCCGTTTCTAATTCCTTTTAAGGCTTGATGATATCTAATTGTGTAGAGGGACCACACTTTGTTCATCCAGTCATCTTTTGATAAACATTGGGTTGTATCCACCTTTTGACTGATGGGAGGGAGTAGTGCTGCCGTGAGAATTTGTGGACAGCTGTTTGTGTGAGTGCCTGACTACAGGATAAATCCCAGGGATGGGGAAGGAGGAGGTGGGAAGAGTGAGGACACAGTCCAGGTGTGGGGGGTGAGAGTTGGGAAGGATCAAGAGGCAGACAAGCTATGAGGACTGAGGAGTTGGGAGAGGACTCGAGAAGGCCCAGATGTGAGTAACAAGAATCACTAGGGGACCAGAGGCAGCACTAGTGTGGTGACTCAGGAGATGGAAGGGATCAGACCCAGCATGGGAAGTGAGAAGGTTGGAGGGGGCAGGACACTACCATCAGGTGTGGTAATGATGAGGAGGGTGGGGTCAGGAGGCCTCCCAGTAATGGTAGGTGAGGAGAGTGTAGAACTGAGGAGGAGCGAGGGCCCATAAGAAGACACAGGTGTGGTAATGATGAGGTGGCAGGGGTCAGTGTTTTCACAGGTATGGTAATGCAGAAGCCACTGAGGTGTCGGGAGTAAGGTGGGAGGTAAGTCAGTAGAAAGCACCCGTGTAGGGAGTGAGTAGGTGGGAGGGTCCAGCGCAAGACCAGATGTGCCTGTTGAGGAGGTGCACGGGTTCAAGAGGCAGCACAGGGATGGGAAGTGAGAAGGTGGAGGGGTCAAGAGACAGCAAAGATCTGCAGAGAAAGGAGGTGAAAAGTTTCAGGAGAAGGCACAGGTGTGGGAAGTGAGGAGGTGGGCGGGGTCAGGAGCATTCCATGTATGGAAGGTGAAGAAATGGGAGGGGCAGGTGAAAGCCCAGGTGTGGCCAATGAGAAGGTGGAAGGAGTCAGGAAGCAACCCAATTTGAACTTGGAAAGTGAGGAGGTGCGAAGGTTTCGGTATGGGCGATGAGACGGTGGGTGGGGCCAGGAGAAGGCCTAGGATTGGGTAACTGGGAGCCTGGAGGGGCTATAGAATGCCCAATGTTAGGAATTGAGGAGGAAAGGGGGGGAGGTGAGGAGGTGGGCTGGGAGAGGAGAAGGCACAGTTGTGAAGAGTAAGCACGTGAGTGGGGCCAGAATATCAACGAGATGTGGGTAATGAGGGGTGGGAGGGCTTAGGAAGCAGCCCAGTTTTGGTAACTAAGGATTTGGGAGGGGTCAGAGGCTCAGGTATGTAAAGAGAGAAAGTCTGCAGGGTCAAGACGCCTCTCAAGAAAAAATATTTGAAGAAATAATGGCCAGAAACTTCCCAAATTTGGTGAAAAACATACATTTACAGATTCAAGAAGCTCAACAAACCAGAAGCAGAATAAAAAACACACATACATGATGACATACACACCCCTACACTTAGCACAGAGTCATACTGATGACTCCAAAGTTTAAAAGTAAACTCTTTTTTTATCTTTTTTTTTATTGAACTTTAGATGAAGGTTTACAGAACAAATAGTTTCTCATTAAACAGTACACATATTGTTTTACGACAATAGTTAACAACCCCACGATATGTCAACACTATCCCTTCTCAACCTTGGGTTCCCTATTACCAGCTTTCCTGTCCTCTCCTGCCTCTAGTCCTTGTCCCTGGACTGTTGTGTCCCATTAGTCTCCTTCTGTTTTATGGGGCTGTCTAATCTTTGGATGAAGGATGAACTTTGGGAGTGACTTCACTACTGAGCTAAAAGTGTTTCCGGGGGTCATACTTTCAGGGTTCCTCCAGTCACTCTCAGGCCAGTAAGTCTGGTTTTTTTTTGTGAGTTAGAATTTTGTTCTACATTTTTCTCTAGCCCTGTCCGGGGCCCTCTGTTGTGATCTCTGTCAGAGCAGTCAGTGGTGGTAGCCGGGCATCCTCTAGTTGTGCTGGACTCAGTCTGGTGGAGGCTGTGGTAGACGTGGTCCATTATCCCTTTGGACTAATCTTTCCCTTGTATCTTGTTTTCTTCACTCTCCCTTGCTCCCGAAGGGGTGAGACCAGTTGAGTATCTTAGATGGCTGCTCACAGGCTTAAAAAACAAACAAACAAACAAAAAAACCCTTAATAGCAGTCAGAGGAAAAAGAACATATGACATACAGGGGAAGACCAATGCAAACACTGTTATTACTCATCAGAAGCAATGGAGGACAGAAAACAGTGGATGACATCTTTAAAAGGCTGAAAGGAATAACTGTCAACTCAGAGTTCTTTACCTAGTGAAAACGTCCTTCACGAATGAAGGCAACATAAAGACATTTTAAAAATAAAAGGATTTTCAGAGAAAGGAAAACTAAGAGAATTTTCTGCCAGCAAACCTATGCTACAAGAAAAGCTGAAGAGTTCTTCAATCTGAAGGAGTATGATACTAGATTAAAATTTGGATCTGTAGGAGGTAATGAAGAGCGAGAGAAATGGGAAATATCTGGAAAATATAAAGGGACAATTTTTACTCCTGATTTCTAAAGACCTATATGAATGTTTCAAGCAAAAATTATGACACTGTAGTGTGGGGTTTATAACGTATAGATCTAATACATATGACAACTATGGCCTTTAGGATCGGGGAGGGGGGCAGTAAAGGAATCTATATAGTTACAAGGTTCTTATATTTTACATGACCCAAACCCACTGCCATCCAGTTGATTCAGACTCATAAGGACCCTGTAGGGTGAAGTAGAACTGCCCCATAGGGTTTCCAAGGAGAGACTGGTGGATTCAAACTGCTGACCTTTGGGTTAGCAGCTGAGCTCTTAACCACTGTGCCACCAGGGCTCCCAATATACATGAAGTGGTGCAATATTAACTCTAAGTTGTCCTTTTAGGTGTCGTCAAGTCAGTTCCGACTCATAGTGACCTTATGCACAAAAGAACAAAACACTGCTGGATCCTGCACCACCCTCACAATTGTTGCTGTGTTTGAGCCCGTTGTTGCAGCCACTGTGTCAGTCCATCTCGTTGAGGGTCTTCCTCTTTTTCACTGACCCTCTACTCTACCAAGCATGATGTCCTTCTCCAGGGACTGGTCCCGTCTGATAACATGTCCAAAGTACATAAGATGAAGTCTCACCATCCCTGCTTCCAAGGAGTACTCTGGCTGTACTTCTTCCATGACAGATTTGTTCATTCTTCTGGTGGTCCATGGTAGTCAATATTCTTTGCCAACATCATAAGTTAAAGACATCAGTTCTTCAGTTTTCCTTATTCATTGTCTAGCTTTGAGGCAATCAAAAATATCGTGGCTTCAGTTAGGTGCACCTTAGTCCTGAGAGTGAGATCTTTGCTTTTTTAATACTTTAAAGAGGTTCTTTGCAGCAGATTTGCCCAATGCAATGCATCGTTTTATTGCTTGACTGCTGCTTCAATGGACATTGATTGTGCATCCAAGTAAAATGAAATCCTTGACAGCGTCAGTATTCTCTCTATTTTTCAGGATGTTGATTACTGGTCCAGTTATGAGGATTTGTGTTTTCTCTATATTGAGGTGTAATCCATACTGAAGGCTGTAGTCTTTGATCTTCATCAGTAAGTGCTTCAAGTCCTCTTCACTTTCACTAAGCAAAGATGTGTCATCTGCATATCACAGTCTGTTAATGAATCTTCCACCAATCCTGATGCCACTTTCTTCTTCATGCGGCCCAGTTTCTCGGATTATTTACTCAGCATACAGATTGAATAAGTATAGTGAAAGGATACAACCCTGATGCACACCTTTCCTGACTTTAAACCATGCAGTATCCCCTTGTTCTGTTTGAACAACAGCCTCTTAGTCTATGTACAGGTTCTGCACGAGCACAATGAAGCGTTCTGGAGTTCCCATTCTTCATACTGTTATCCATAATTATTTATGATCCACACTGTCGAATGCCTTTGCACAGTCAGTAAAAGACAAGTAAACATCTTTCTGGTATTCTCTGCTCTCAGCCAAGACCCATCTGACATCAGCAATGATATCCCTCACTCCATGTCCTCTTCTGAATCCAGCTTGAATTTCTGGTAGTTCCCTCTCGATGTACTGCTACAACTGTTTTTGAATTATCTTCAGCAAAATTTTACTTGTGTGTGATATTAGTGATATTGTTCGATTATTTCCACATTCTGTTGTATCACTTTTCTTCGGAATGGGCACAGATGTGGATCTATCTCTTCCAGCCTTTTGGCCAGGTAGCTATCTTCCAAATTTCTTGATGTAGATGACTGTGCACCTCCAGAGCTGCATCTGTGTGTTGTAACATCTCAGTTGGCATTCTGTCAATTCCTGAAGCTTTATTTTTTGCCAAACCCTTCAGTGAAGCTTGGACTTCTTCCTTCGCTACCATTGGTTCTTTATCATATGCTAAATCCTGAAATGTTTGAACATCGACTAGTTCTTTTTGGTACAGTGACTCTGTGTTTTCCATCTTCTTTTGATGCTACCTGCATCATTCACTATTTTGCCCATTGTTATCATTTTTAGGTACCATCGATTTGGTTCTGATTCATAGCAACCCCAGATAGAACATAAGGAAGCAGTGCCTGGTCTTGTTATGCTTGAGTCCATCACTGCAGCCACTGTATCAACAGCCCAATCCTGATTCGTATGAGGCAGAGGTCAGATATGCCTCCTCTCTCAGCCATCTTTACAAGATCTGACACCAGCTGTCCCCCCCACAGCACTCTACTTTTCTGCTGGGTTTGAGAATTCATTGCAATGGCCACACAGAACTCACAGACAATACTCATGATTATGGGGTTTATTAGGGAAGTAACAGATTACAATTTAGGTTGAGTAATGTTCTTATGCATATGAAAGCCGGACAATGAATAAGGAAGACTGAAGGAGAATCGATAACTTTGAATTATGGTGTTGGTGAAGAATACTGAATATAACATGGACTGCTAGAAAAACACACAAATCTATCATGAAGGAAGTACAGCCAGAATGCTCATTAGAGAATTAATCTTGATTCTCCTTCCCCCTTGTGGAGAGAGAGGAGGTCAGATGCTGCACCCATGCCATTTTTACGGGGGGAAAGCCTTGTAGACATCTGGGATTACCTCCAAACCTCGGATGCTAACCTGTCTTTCATGTAGCAGCCCATTCACCTCTTTTCCCACTGGGAAACCAAGAAGCAGACGCTATAACACAAGTTGGAATGGTGCATCCCAAAGGGGAAGCTACCCACTGGATTTACCAGAAAAGTGGACACTGTAGTGCCTGTGTCAGTTGAAAAACAGCTAAAGAGGCAGGTGTAACAGTGAAGTATAGTGATTTGGAGTTGCTGTACAAAATTATCCCGAGTGCTCACACCAACACCCAAGGCGTCTCCCCACGATCCTGGGAAGAGACATAGGTGAACACAGCCATGGATGAACTGGCAGGTAGCTTATACAGGGCCTGTGCAGCCCCGTGAGAGGGCGAAATACACTTTCATATGTGTGGACAGTTACTGGCTTGACACAGGCGTTCTCGTGTAAAAGAATGAACCAGGATGCTACAATAAAAGAATTTAAAAAATTGAATATTATGTATGGAATACCCCGAAGGATTGATAGTGAGCAGAGCACACACTTTACAGGTCATTTAACAGGACATGTGCCATAGTAAAAACTGAATTTTGTACCTATATACCAGACGATCACCAGAACACAACTGATTTGTTAGGCCATATGAAGAAACAGATAGAAGTCTTGAACACACCTGATGGCTGACCTGCTGTGGCTGCCTGGTTATCCTCTTTTCCCTCTGGCTGGCAAGGTTTGTTGTTGGGTCTAGGTCTTTTCTGCTATGTTTGTCTATATTGCTAGTGTGGTCTTTCCCTCCAACTGCAGCAATGCTGTCTGTCCCTAACTGGCATAACACCTCCTCTCGAGGTCCTCGTGGACCTTGCTGAAGAGGGGGGATGTGCCAGATTGTAAGATTTGGCCTCGAGGGGTGGGCTGAAGGGAAAACCGGCTTTGCGAGGCTGAACGTGGCTGCCATCATGTTTTCTGCTAGTTCACTGCCATTTGCTAAGTCATTCTTATGTAATTCTTGCGGAGGCAGCCTTATGTCAGTCTAGAGGCATCCCTGGCATGTACCCACTATTGTTTACCACCAACATAAAAACCTCTACCCCCTCCCACTGTGGGGCACAGAGATCTGCTTGGTCCTGCTGCCACGCAGGACCTCACTCACATGTAAGTCTCCCTAATAAACTCCTCTGCTGCCAACCTAGAGTTGCTTGTATCTTTCTTCAGTCTCTTGGTGCCCTCCATTTTTGGAGGCAAGTTTCTTGTTACCGGGGAAATATTATTTATACAATGTTCTAGAAAAGGCAAAGTTAATCAACAGTAGGAAAAAAATCCCAACAGTGACTGTCTGTGGGGGGCAGGAACAGGGATTGACTGGAAAGGGGCAAAAGGGAACATTCTGGAGTGCTGAAGTTTATATTTCAGTGGAGTTTGCCGTACACAAGAGTACGCATTTGACAAAACTCACCAAATGGTACACTTCATATCTATGTAGTGAATATTTACTGGCTGTAAATTTTACCCCCAGAAAGAACTTCAGACAAATATTGGACTCTAATTCATATTATGTATGCTGAAGTATTTAATGGTAAAATGTATTGATATTGCTACTTATTATCAAATAGAGAAAAAATTAGTTGGTTGATGCATAGAAGGAGGAATGGAGAGATGGATAAGATATGTGATGAAGCAAAAATAGCAAAACGTTAATGGTAGAATCTGGGTGATAGGCATATATGGGTGTTCACTGTACGGTTCTTCCAACTGTTCTGTATCAGTTTGTTTGATGAGTGGTGTCAGCCACTCCAGAAGAGGAAATAAAAAGAAATGCCTCACTTTACCAAACTTTGACCAATTTCTTATCACAATCCTAACTACTAACATTTATTGCCAGCCTTACAATTAATGTAGAAAGTGTGGTCTCATCGGTTCCAGAGGGCTCGGTGGTTCTTGGGCATGGCCATGTATCGCAGTTTCCTGAGGAAAGGTGGTCTTCACAGCATCCTTTCATCCCACGTGTACTCAGGGGAGAGCACCTTGGTGGGCTTGTGGTACAGCAGGTACTTGTTCAGGTGGCTTTCGTCATGCCACTCAGCCTCGATGTGGTTGGCATGGTCCACCATCACCGCCTGGTGACAGGACTTGGTGAGCCTGTGCACCTCTAGCACTGAGCCCCCCAAAAAGCTGCCAGCATAGTAGAAATCACCTTCATCTCTCGGAATGTGGGCCGGAGACAATGGGCAGCATTCATACATGAAGGCCTGGCAATCGGCAGCATAGAAGCCAGGGTGGAGAGTGCCGAACAAGGAGGAGAGGATCTCCACACCCATGTGGTCACTGAGCTTCATGTCCACGTCTAAACACACCAGGTAGTCCACCTCATGCAGGAAGCGCTGCTTGGAGAAGTTGCTGATCATCTCCATGCGGTGCATGGACACGTTCTGCCTGCAGGGGTAGTTGGGACCTCGAGGACCACCACCTGCCAGCCTTCCTGGAGGAGGACGGGCGGGACGTCAGCCGGCCAGTCAGTGAAGACGTAGTAGTTGACCTTGTGTCCCACCATGAAGTACTTGTCTTCAGTCTCCAGGAACAGCTTCAGGAAGACTACGTATCTAAGACCAGGGAAGAGAGGGCAGGAGTTAAACAGAGTGAACAGCAGCAAAAGAAGGAGACTTGGACAAAACTATCTCATAAAGTTGTAGCCATTCTACTCCCTACAGACGATGTGGCCCAACTGTACTGGGCATATGCAGGGACATTCAAATTTGCTTGGTGTTGAACAAATATTCACAAGAACAAGATATTTCATTTACCCATAAGGCTTGAAAAAGTTCAAAAAGTTGTTAATACCCGAAGTTACTCCAAAGCTCTAGACCCTCCAACAGCTTTGTGTCTCTTAAGAAAAGAAAAAAAGTCATTTGAGGCCCTAAAGTGGTCTACCAGGTCCTACACAGTCGGCTCTGACCTCGTTCCCCTTCTCCTCCATCCCCCTGCTCTGGGCAGCCAACTCCTTGATGATCCGGACACACGCTACACATGCTCCAAGGCCTTTGCACTTCCTGTTCCCCCTGCCTGGAAGCTGTTCCCTGCAATGCTCACCCCTACAGCTTTCATTCCTCTGCTCACAATCAGTTCACCAAAGACCTGCTGATTCAAGCCCTGGGAGGCAGGTGCTCTATAGCTCCCTCTGCAGGTGCTCATGCAGAAGCGTGCAGATGTGACAATTCAGCAAGTTCTCATGCTGAGATGTGTGTATTTCCCTATGTGGAAACTATAACTCAGTAAAAAAGAAAAAAGAGCAAAGAGACACACACTTAAATAAATAGCAACACAAGTCACTCTGTATCTCGTTATGCAGATTTCGTTATGTTTTTAAAGCCTATATCACCCTCTGGTGTGTTTTGAATTTGTGTTTACTTGTTCTTCTGCCTTCTTGCGCTAGAATATAGCTGCACGAGAGCAGGGACTTTATGTGTTTTGTTGACTGCCTTCTCCCCACCATCTGGCACATAATAGCTGTTTAATCAATACGGTTTGAACAAGTGAATAAGTGAAAAATTCAGTGCTGTTGAGGATGTGGGGATGAAGGACTCTCCTGCCCCGCTAGTGGGAATGTCAGTCGTTTAACCCTTTTGGGGGCCACTGTGAGAAACTGTATGTAGATCTTGGGTGTGCGTGTCCTTCCCCAACTCCACTTCCAGGTGTGTACCCCACAGGCCTACTCACACACGTGTACAAAGACCCAAGTATACAAGTTACAGGCAACTCACATCATCAAACGTTGGTAAGTATGTGAGCAACTACAATTCCTAGGTATTATTGGTGGGAATGTAAAATGCTACAGTCAGCTTGGAAAAAGGCCTGGAAATGGTTTTTGTTTTGTTTTGTTTTTAATAAAACTAAGCACACACGTAATCTTTGACTGAGCAATTCCCCTCCTAAGTCTTTAACCAAGAAAAAATGTATCACATGCCCACACAAAAGACTTGTCCAACAACACTCATAGAGGCTTTACTCATAATAGCCAAAACTGGAAAAAAAAACCAGGTGTCCATCAAAAGGGGAATGGATAAACAAGCTGTAGCATAATACACAACGGGATACTACTCAGCAGAAAAAAGGAAAGTGCTACTGATACACGCAAAATCATGATGAATCTCAAAATAATTATGCTAAGTGAGAGAAGGCTAACACAAAAGAGTAGCGGCCTTATGATCCCAGTAGGTAAAAACCATCTCATGGTGGAGAAAAATCAGAACAGTAGTTGCCGTTGAGGAAGTAGGGGCAGAGGCCTACTGGGAAAGGGCATGGGGGAACTTTGTGGGGGTGATGGTGATTTCCCATGAGTTGACAGGGATTTCTGATACACAGTTGTATGCATTTATCAAAACTCAGTAAACATAGAATGAAGATGTTGCTCTTCATTGTACATTTAACTTTCAGAGAAGGAACACTGTAAACACACACTGAATTCTAGTTAATGATTTGCACATGGACATATTTAGGAGAACATGTGCTGTGGTCAGAGTCCCTGGGTGGTGCAATTGTTAACACACTTGGCTGCTAACTGAATGGTTGGATATTTGAGTCCATCCAGAGGCACTTGATCTTTTTTTGGAAGTATATCGTAAGTCCTTAAGAAAGGCCTGGTGATCAGCTCTCAAAAAATCAGCCATTGGAAACCCTACGGAGCACAGCTCTGCTCTGACACACATGGGGTCACCGTCAGTTGGAATTGATGGCAGGACGACTGGTTTGGTTCTGATGTCTGGCTAAGCCTCAGTTTGTCTCCTCGTTAGGATGGGGTAGGGAGCACCCCTTATTGGCTGTGCTTAGATGAAGCTCCCAGCACGCAGACTGGGACACCTAAGTGTCATTGGTCTCACATCCCTGCAGAGGAAGCTGTCTGGTGACTTCGGGCAGAGGGGCTGCTGTTTGAGCAAGGGCCTGCCTGGGGCCGTGGAGATCCCAGCATGTCCACCTACTGCAGAGCCGCTCTGCCTCCTCCCTCCGTGGTGAGCCAGCACCTGGACCGGAAAACGGGGGCATGAAGGAGCCTCCCACCCACTCTGAGGGCCCTTCCTCATTCTCCCTTTTCCTCCTCCACCTCCCGTGGACTTACTTTTTTATGGCAAACACAGCCCAATGGTGGTGTTTCTGAACTGCGTGTCCAGGATGGCACAAAGGTCCCGTCCAAGATGATGGGGGCAAACCAGGGAATTGTGACCAACACGACTGTCTGCCTTCGGGGACGAAGCAAAGCACACTAGAGGGGGAAAGGCGGCCACAGGGAGAAAGGTTTGTACAAAGGGACTCAGTGGTCAGTAGTTGGTTTAGAGTAGACACGGAACTCTAGACTCCCAGTTCAGTGCTCTCTCCACTACCAGCTCAGAGGCTGAGACCCAACAGAACACCCCTCCTGCTTCTCTGGCTTGGGCTGAGAAAGCTTGGTGCCCTACCCTGGCGCGTCCCTGGGCAGCAGCCCTGTGCTGGATCCCACGGTCTGTCAGCAAGGCCTGGGCTTCCCTCCCTACCGGCCCCTCACCAGCTGTAGGACCTTAGGTAGGTTCCTTCACCTCTCTGAGCCTGTTTCCCCACCTGTAAAATGACGAATGATCAGGTGGTTACTAAGCACCCTTCCCAGACTGAAGCTCTGGGGTATGGTGAGGCTGAGGGGAGCCCTAAGCACAGAGAGCTTGGCTTCTCTGAACTCTGCTTTGCATGGTTTTCTGGGTACCATGGCAACGGGCTTCTGGAGAAGTGATATTAGAGATTAATGCCTGTAACACAGAGAATGCAGAGAATACTACAAAGCATATAACTATCTGGCTGAGGTCTAAGAGCAGGACGACCGTTGGGGGTCTGGGGCTCCTGGGGGCGTCAGGAAGGCCTAGTGGAAAGGGAGGACCAAGGCCCCTTCGCCCCTTCCTGTCCTGGGGGCTTCCGTGTGTCTGGCCTCCTCAAACCTCCTCATGGTCCTCCTGACCAGCCCCCATCTGAGACTCCACTAAGTCAGGGATGACTTTGGTGAGTCCCTCTGGGACCCAAGGGCTCCATCTGCAGCTGAGGGGAGGGAGAAGAGAAGGTGATGAGAGAGTGTAGCTGTCAGTAATTTAAAAAATAAAAATATATAACCCTGTCATAAAAAGTGCACAGCCCAGGTGAGAGTAGAGACAACTTCCGTGTATGACTGCCTACCCCAATTTCTCAAGAAATAAAGTATGAAATGTGGCAGCCACCACAAGTCAAGTGCCCAACACCACCCGCTCTGGCACCAAGCGTGATGATGTTAGCAAGCTAAGGGGCAATAGTGTCAGGAAGGGAAGGAAAGGAGGACCAAGAGATCACACACTGGGTGGGGGTGGGAGGAAGTCACTGCTGTGCAAGGGGCCCAGATCAATGCCAAGGAAGGGCAAGGTGTGGGGAGAGGAATGGAGGGGGTGGGGCTTTCAGACAAAGGCTCTCCTAAAACACAGAATGCTCATTGTCCCTGTCACTGGGGAGTGGAGTGGCCCAATCTGCTCCCTGGGATCTGGAGGAGTCATTAGGCCCCAGAGTCCCCTCCCCACTCCCACCCATGCATCAAGCCCCTCTTCTACCCAGGAGGACTGTGGGGAGGTGATGGCAGAGACTCTTGAGGAGGTGACACATACTCCTTGCACAACGGCTTGTGGAAGAAAATGCTTAGCTTTGGGGATGGAAGGAAGGCAGAGGTTTCAGTGTGGAGGGAGTTCAGAGTCCCTCCCCTTCAAGTGAGCAGCCCCAGAGCAGCCACCAGCCCCACCTGCTCAGGTTTGTACCTTGCCCAGTCCACAGGTGCCCAGGCTCCCAGTCCAGAAACCTGAGGTCAGGGGAAGGTCACCTCTGGTGGGTTGCTTGGAAGGAGGGAGAAGAAGAGAAGGTAGAAGCTGAGGTTGACTTGGGGAGGGCCTGAGAGGGAACTCCACCACCCTGGACTGAGTGTTCCAGCTCTGAGCCACCCTCCTAGGAAAACCCATAGATCCTGTCTCCACTGTCTTCATGGAGTAGGGAAGTAAGAAGGCCAGAAGACACCTGGAACCTTTCCATTCTTTCACTACAAAGCTTTCCCAATACCTGCTGGCCTTGGAGTCTCTGCCAAACGCAAGCAATGGTGGTTGACGGCCTTGCTATAGCAAGCTTTGACTAAATAGTTTCTGTTTGTTCTCATTTGGATTGTCTTTGCGTATTTCTACAGACCCATCTCCCCTCCACCACAGACAAGTTAGAAAAGATAGAGAAGGGAAGGGAGTGGAGAAGTTTCCCAGAGGAAACACACCTGTCCAGTCAGAGTAGTTTTGTCCAGGTGAAGGCAAAGTAGCTGGTTGGCAGCAAGGGCTGGCTGGCCTCTGCAGTATTTTCCCAGGTGAGTTCTGGCGGCCTTTAAAGCTTAAGTTCCTTGGTTGGTTTGGAGGCAATGATGTTGAAGGCCATGGAGGTGCCAGGTATCCTCTTCGGTTGAACCCCATTGAGAGATTGAGCAAGGAGTTTGCAAGTTCTCTGCCCTCCACTATATGAAGTCCTCTTGGCCCCACTTGCCAGCCATGCACAGCAGTGGGGACTGGGAGCTGATCTTCATCCTCACGTGAAGTTTAGGGAACATGGCTTGGCCTCTGGAGGTTTCAGCATCAGTCCTTACATTCAAGTTCATTCAGGTTCCTTCTGGCACCGCTGAAGACAGATTTCTACTTATAATCTTGAAGAACCTTCCAGTGACCCCCTGTGGGTCCTGGGTCTTTCCAGAAGGAGAGGTTGGGGTCACACCATAGGGAAAATTCTGCTGGTCACACACCTGTCAAGGTGCCCAGCATGTATGCAGTTTCTATTGGACACATCCTGGGGAAAACTGGTTCTTCCTGGGGCTTCCTCCACCAGTATGGTGATGTGGTGGGCTGAGGAGGAAGCCATAGAGACATGCTGGACTTCTAGGCTGGGATGCTGCACCTTACAGATACTGTGTGGGGTGCAACCCGGAGGCCTGGGTGGGCTGCACTGGGGCCAAATTGGATTCCTGCTTCAGGAAAATCAGGGCTGGGGGGTCTGAGGCAGAAGCCCTGGAGGTCCTAGACTCTCTCACAGTTAGCTTGTATTTATTATTCTAGATGGAAGTCTGGCCAAAGCTGACCTCCAAATAAGGACACTCTTGCTTTGATTTGTGCTGGTTGAGAACTCTCGGTGTGCCCAGGGCTTATCTTCTCCTCCTCGAGGTGAGATAGGGAGCTAGCAGTTTGAGCTCTGGTCCATCAGTGAGGCCCAGATGTCTTCTGTGTGTAACCCATGGACACCATCGACTCAGGTTGCCAGAGTCTTTGTAGTCAGTGAGTAGCTCCATGTAAGGCTTTAGTTCATAATCTTTATGGCCCATATTCATCCATGGAGCTTTCATGATTTGCTTTGAAGTACCTGTCTTACTGGGATTGAGGATGAGACATTTCTTGTGCAGATTTTCACACTCCATGAACATATGGAAGGGAACATGATATTTTTTTATTCAGCATCTGCTCCTGCAGCTACTTGAAGTTCTGTCCATCAAAAGACAGGCATCTGCTGATAAGTGTATATACAATGACTCTCATGCTCCACATATCCACTGTGGTTTCATCGTACTTTTGGCCCTGGAAGAGTTCTGGGGTAGAATGATGGGGACTGCTACAAAAGGTATCCAGCTTTTGGCCAAAGGTGAATTCCTTGCTGAAGACAACATCTGCAATTTTGATGTCATAACAGCATCCAAGAGCAGGTTTTCTGCTTTTACCTCTTTATGCTCACTAAACTTCTGGTGACAGTACCGCACAGCAGACACTGGCAGAAGTTAGCTTGGGTCACTTTTTCTTTCACATTTCCATGAGCCACTAGGTAATCAAGCACTGGCCCCCCATTATGTACTCCATAAAAAGCAGAGTTTTCTCAGTCTTGATCTCTTAAAATAAATATGTTAGGATGATCCAATGTCGTCATTATTCTTGCTTCATGGAAGAGTTTCAAATGCAGCAGGAGTTCTGTTTAGTCTTACCAATGATCTTGACCCTGATGCTCAGCCAAGCTTGGATCAGGCTGGTCTGCACTACAGCTTGTAACCTCAGGGTCCCTAGCAACTAGTAAATTTTAATGAAAGTAAACGAAAGTTTTGAGGTGAACCCTGATACAGGGTCAAGCTTTAATTCTGACCAATCCTACCCTCTATCCCCAGGGTCCCTATAAAGGAATGTGCTGCAGCAGATTCTGACTGCGCCAAGTTTAGATTATGTCCAGCCTGAGCTATAGCCACTAGCCTCAGAGCTACTTCCAAATACTGAAACAACAGATACGACAGGAGGTTGGAATGATTCATAAGAGAATGGGCAAAACAAGGGGAAGCAGAAAGGGAAGAGAAAGGAATTCCCCCCAGCAGGGTGGACATCTTTAACCAGTTATTAAGAAATGGAAGGAATAAAATGAGTATCGATGGGCTCAACAAGTTTTTCGTAGTGCAGCACCCTCACAAGTTGGGTAGTTGTTACTCAACAATGAAGGACCCTGAGCAAATCTGTTTTACTCTCCCTAGCGTGGAGGGATTTAGAAAGGTGCAGGGCAAATATGACAATGAGAAACCTGACTTCCTATTGCCTGGGGGGATAGTCCCAAATCTTATTTTGTGAACTCCTATGGCTAGCTTCTTCGGGAACCAGATTAAAATAGGTTGTGAGAGTGTCTACCTTAGGATCAGTCTCGGTGGTTTGGAATACAGGTGGTCCCTGACTTAGGAGTCGAGTGACGATGAACCACACTTACGACCGTCCTTTTTTATTGTACATCTTATTGTTAGCAATATGTACCACACACAGCGTTGTAGCATGCTATGTGCTGATGTTGTCATTCTCAGATGTTCACTTGCAGACGTTCAATGTTATGATTTACTGATCAAAACACTGTTGTATAGCAGGCTGTGGCCTGGTCTACAATGAAATCTGTGTCAGTGTGGGCGTAGGGAGTCGTAACAGATAGAATGTTGGGCAATCTTCGTCTCTAATGAAGTACGCTAGACAGTCATTAGGACTCTGACTTCATTGTTTTGACACTGACGCTGACAAAGATCATGTTATAAAGACTTTGATAACAAATGGCAATAATAACGAAAACCAAAAAAAAAGGTATTCCACTTATGTCAGAAACGACTTATAATGGAGTCTTCAGAATGTAACCCTGTCTTAAGTCCCGGAGCACCTGTATTGTGAAATGGAGGAGAGTGTTTTGGTTGACACAGGACCCACAGCTCACTCTTGAACAATCAGAAAAAAATCAAAAACCAAAGCGGTTGCTATCGAGTTGATTCTGACTCAAAAAACAAAACCAAAAACAAACCTGCTGCCATCGAGTGGATGCCGACTCACAGCAACCCTATAATACAGAGATGAACTGTTCCCATAGAGTTTCCAAGGAGCACCTGGTGGATTCACACTGCCGACCTTTTGGTGAGCAGCGGCGCACTTAACCACTGTGCCCCCAGGGTTTCCAATTCTGACTCAGAGCAACCCTATAATACAGAGTAGAACTGCCCCACAGGGTTTCCAAGCAGAGGCTGGTAGATTCAAACTGCCGACCTTTTGGTGAGCAGCTAAGCACTTAACCAGTGTACCCCCAGGGCTCCTGAACAATCATAGATTGCAATAAAGAATGCAAACACACAGTACCCTGATCTCAAGGGGGAAGCAAGGCTAATAGATGGGATAAAGGCCACACTAAACTTTGTTTAAGGAGCCCTGGTGGCTCCTGGTTAAACGTTCGGCTGCTAACTGAAAGGCTGGTGGATCAAACCCATCCAGAGGCTGGTGTAGGGGGAAGACCTGGTAATCTGCTCCCTTAAAGAGTATTGTTGTTGCTTGGTGCCGTCGAGTTGGTTCCGCTCATAGTGATCTCACGCGCAACAGAACGAAACAGTGCCCGGTCCTGGGCCATCCTCACAACAGTTGCTATGTTTGAGCCCATTGTTGCATCCACTGGGTCAGTCTACCTCGTTGAGGGTCTTCCTTTTTTTGCTGACCTTCTACTTTACAAAGCCTGATATCTTTCTCCTGCAACTTGTCCCTCCTGATAACATGTCCAAAGTACGTGAGACCAAGTCTCGCCAACTTAGCTTCTAACGAGCATTCTGGCTGTGTCTCTTCCAAGACAGATTTGTTTGTTCTTCTGGCAATGCATGATATATTTAATATTCTTCACCAACACTATTAATTCAAAAGCATCAATTCTTTGGTCTTCTTTATTCATTGTCCAGCTTTCACATGCATATGAGGCGATTGAAAAATACCATGGCTTCATCAGGTGCACTTTAGTCTGCAAAGTGACATCTTTGCTTACAGTCTAGGAAACCAGAAGAGCTCGGCTGCTAACCAAAAGATCGCCAGTTTGAATCTGCCATCCGCTCCTTGGAACCCTATGGGGTCGTTCTACACTGTCCTATAGGGTCACTGTGAATTGGAATCAACTCCTCGGCATCTTTCCTTTTTTTTTTTTTTTTTTTAGTGTCCTATAGGTTCTCTGTGGGTTGGAATAGACTCCAGGACACACAAAAACCACCGCCACATGGTAGGAGGAAAACATCTCAGCTTCCAATACATGCGACCTACACACTCTCCTCTTTTCGTTGGATTGTTTGAAACGTTAACAAAAGCAGAACTAGTCCTCAGGACCCTGAAGACTTGGAAATGGTTCCAAAGGAGGAGAGTCAAGTTCTGTTGGAAGGAAAGAGGCCTGAGAGCCCAGGTGGACGGATGGAGAGAGGGTGAATCTCGGGCCCGCCCGGCCCGCTCGGTACTCTGCTCCGTCAGCTGAGGCCCCGCCCCGCCCCTGCACAGCCCCGCCCCCCGCGCCATTTCCCGTCGACACGGAGGAGCGGCTCCGAGGGACAAACCCAGCAGGGCGAGTGGGTGTCGTCTTTCTAGTTCGAACCCGCGCTTCGCGTCCCCTTCACCCCCGTGTCCTCCCCACTCGGGGTCCCGGGGTCCCTGCGGACGTTTACGTCCCCGCACCCTCCGCGCCGTCGTCCTGGATTCGAGTCCGTTTCCGGTTAAAGCAGCTCCCAGTGGGTCTCTCCCGCCTTCCCGCCTGCGGCCTGGGGACCCGCGCGCCCCCTTTCCAGTAGGAGCCCTCCGCCGACCCCACCCCACCTCTTGCCCTGAAAGGCCTCGCGGGGGCTTGTCGGCTGCGTCCCCCACCCCGTCCCCTGGGCTCGCAGGGCGGCCCGGCCGCGCCTCATGGCGCCAGGACGCGTCAGAAAGTGGTTCATTCCGTCATTTTCAAATAATCTGTTTCTTCCTTTCTTTCCTGAAGCTTATCATTTCTTTAACGTTCTATTGGTATTTTTACTATGATGTTTGGGTTTCCTTTTTCCCTCTCTAGGTTTACAGATTTGAACAAACGTTTTATGTATTTACCCCCCCCCAAGTCCCCCACCCCCCGTTTTTAGTTTTTTTTTTTTGAAGGTCCCTGGGCGGCCCAAAGGTGTGCGCAGGTGTACTAACCTAAGTTCAAGCTGTGGCTGCTAACTCAAATGTTGGCTGTTCGAGTCCACCAGGCGCTCCTTGGAAACCCAATGGGACAGTTGTGCTCTGTCCTGTAGGGTCGCTATGAGTCAGAATCGACTCGATGGCAACGGTTTTTTGTTTGGTTGGTTGATTTTTACTAACCTAGAGGAAGGTTGTTTAAATCCACCCGATGGCACCGCGGAAGAGAAGCCTGTGCTTTTGTAAAGATTATAGCCGAGAAAACCCTATGGAGCAGTTCTGTGCTGTAACACATGGAGTTGTCAGGAGTCCGGTCAACGTAGGGCAATAGGTTTCTTTTTTTTTTTTTTTTCCGTTCTTTCTTCGGTTCTTAATATTATGTTTGCAAAGATACGTTTCTTTCAAGATCACTACTTTGACCACGTTCCCTGGTTTTGAGTACTTTGATTCTTCATGGTGACAGTGACTCTAAAGTGATCGTTTACCAATTGTCGTATAGGTTATAAAAGCTTTTCCTGTAATCAGATTCTAAATATATAAACCATCTTTTGCTTTTTGATTTATTTAGTTTCACTTTCATTATCTGATTTCTGTTTACTTTCATTTTGATGTCACTATGCCTGAGCTGTGGCCTACCTAATATCTCTCTTATTTTTTTGAGATTGTTTCACAGCTTTATTTCTAATTTAAAACAACACAATATCCAGTAGTAGGAGAATTTTTAAATACAGTCAGATACCGTCTTATTTGGAATTAGCTGACATTTTCTTTGTGACTGAAGACATGATCATGTTTAATGAATGTTTAATCAGTGTATCCGAGTGTCTTTGATAAAGGTTAAATTTGTATTCACTAATTTGTTGTTGCTAGGTGCCCTGGAGTCCAGTGTGACTGGTGGTGATACCATGTGACAGGGTATAGCTGCCTCAGGGTTTTCTAGGCTGTAATCTTTACGGGAGCAGATCACCAGGTGTTGGGGGCGTACCGCCAGCCTTTACTTTAGCAGCTGAGGGTTTAACCCTCTGCCACCAGGGTTCCTTACTGCACCACCAGGGCTCTTTATTCACTAATTTACGTATACAACATCCTCAGCATGCTTACGTTTTATTGCATTATAGACATGGTGATTTCAATGGGAATTGTTTTTAATTTTTCCCTTCAAGCTTCATGATTAATCAATCTTTCTTTGAATTTGAATGTTTCTACTTAGTCATGTTTCCAACTGACATGACTATCCTATCTTGATGTTTAATTTTCCCTTTTGTTGGTTGCCATCAAGTTAATTCCATCGTATGGCAACCCGTGTGATACACAGTAGAACTTCCCGGTAGGGTTTCCAAGGAGCGTCTGGTGGATTCGAACTGCTGAGCTTTGGTTAGTAGCTGAAGTCTTTACCACTAAGCTTTTAAATTAACCAATAGTCTTTAAGCCCAGGAAATAAGGTGTGCTCCTCCCCTTGTACCCTATTAAAGGCTGAGCCCAGTTCTATTCATGCTCTCTGTGATTCTCCCCTTCTTCAGGACTCCTTCGAATCTGTGTTTGGCCTTCAAGTATGCTTACCTTTAGACCCTGTGAATGACAGTCGGCTCTGAGTTTTGGGTGTTGAATGTTAAACTGCAGCTTTGTGTAACAAAAGAAATCCCCACCTGATTTCCACACGGGTGGTCCCTCCAGGTGACCCCCTCTGGGTGGCTGTGTGTTTCCTCCCGCAGTGGGCTTTTATTTAGCTCTTCATATTTGTCTAATATTAATACAAGCTCCAGCTCTCTAATTACATGGTGGGTCTTTCTGACATGAACGGCTTCCACTCTGTGTCACCTCTTTATTATAAACTATCAGGTGAGGACCCAGGGGCCCAGCACGAATCACAAAGGCAGTCCTATCACTCTGGAAATTCCAGCGCTTTAGAGGTTCCCTCCCAGGAGCCAGGACAAAGGCCAGAGCTCTCTTTGGGGTTGTTGTTAGTTGCCATTGAGTCCATTCTGACTCATGGTGACCCCATGTGTGTGGAATAGAACTGCTTCATAGGGTTTTCAAGGCTGTGAGCTTTCATAAGCAGATCGCCAGGCCTGTCTCCTGTGGCGCCTCTGGGTGCGTTCGAACTGACAACCTTTTGGCTAGTAGTTGAGCATTTAACGGTTTGTGCCACCCAGCTGCCATGGAGCTCTCTTTAGGTGAGATCTAACTCTTTACTACAGAAGTAGAGGTTAAATATGTCCATCGTACTAACATACTGAAAAACATGAACAGAAAATGATAATGGAAACCCAGCCAGAAAAATCGTCATTTAAGTCAACTGCTCTCAGTTTGGTTAACTGTACTGTTGGTGTGTGTGCACCATAGGTTTCTCTAAAAGACGTTTTATCATTTCATGAATTAGTTTTACATGTTTTTCCCATGGCCTTAAATATTTTTACACTATCATGTTAATAAGGAACCCTGGTGATGGGACGGTTAAGAGCTCAGCTGCTAACCGAAAAGTTGGTGATGTAACCCACCTAGCTGCTCTGTGGGAGAAAGACCTGGCAATCTGCTTCCCTAAGGATTACAGCATAGAAAACCTTATGGGGCAATTCTACTGTGTCATATGAGGTCGCTAGGAGTCAAAATCGACTGCACCTAGCAACAACAACGTCGTGTTAATAGTAAAAAATGTAAATATGTATATGCATACGTGCGTACCTAGGTAATGACCTTTTAACTAATTCTTTGTTGTTGGTCTTAACTTGTTCCAAGTTTTCTCAGTTAGGAAACCCTCAGCCAGTGGCCTTTCAGTGGTGTCTATTTTACTTGCCTTTTTGATTCTTTGGGTTCAGTTGTAGAACCCAACCACCTAAATTCTACCATTTATGAAGACGTTTGACCCAAGGCAAGTTAGATTCTGTGACATAGTTTTGTTTCTCTCTCAAGTGAGAGCAGATCCTTTCTGTTATGATCACAAGGTTCTTTAAAGCCTCTTGTTGACTCTTTGTCATCTGCAGTGGGATGGATTGTTTTCTCAGTTTCATCTGAAAAATTATATGTTGCTTGGTGGATAGAACATAAAATTTTTCACTTGTTTAAAGAAAACCACTCGTTGAATTGTTTTTCCATTTGTGTATTTCTTTTATCATCCACAAAAATATAAAATCCACAGTGGATCTCATATCCTCAGTACCCCTTAAGCAATAACTCCCCATTCTCTCCTCCTCTGAGTCACTGGTAGCAACTAATAAACTTTGGTCCCTATGCTTTAATCATAGATTAAAATTTGCAATGTATAACTTGCTGAAAATTATCTTATATGGACCCACCCATAGCCTTACCTCTATCAAAACTGATTCATATGCCTCTTTCCTCTCCTCATATTGTGTGAAAATAAGAACAATCCTCCCCGCCCCCACCACACTGTGGACCCTTGGAGAAATGTGTGTTTCCTGTTAGCTCCCAGTGACATACAAGGATTTGTCCCCAGAAGGAGCGGGTGTGCTTGTGTCCTGCTGAGCGGGCTTTGTAAAGGGGCAGAATGTTGATGAACTACAGGAACCTGGTCTGCCTGGGTGAGGTGGAAGTCAGGACCTGCCCCGGGATGGCTTTGCATTTTCCATTGTGAGTCTCTTGAGAGCCCCTGCCTTTCTAAACCTAGTTTCCCTTCACTTCTTGATGGGAATGATTGAGGCTTTGTTGATTCAGAACTGAAGAGCTTCATAGTGTGGCATCTGGACTTTGACCTTTCTCTTTCTTCAAATGATCTGCCCTGAGTTGATGGTGGTTCCAGAATTTGAGTGTGCATAAAACCTGTGGCCAGCATTTCAAACACCCAGTGTCCTGGTTACCCCCTTGTGCTTTTGATTTGGTAGCTCATAGAAGAGTGCTTAGAGGTCTGCACCTTTAAAATGATCTCTAAGCATTTAGAAGGAAGACGGCAGTGGTTCCTTTAAAAAAAAAATATTGTGGTAAAATATATATAATAAAATTTTGCCAAATTCACCATTTTTAAGTGTACAGTTCAGTGACATTAAATTCATTAATTATGTGCAGCCATCTCCACCATCTGATTCCAAAACTTTTTCATCATTTCAAACAGGAACTCAGCACCCCTTAAGCAATGACTCCCAATTCCCTCCTCCCTGAGTCCCTGGTAGCCACTAGCAGACTTCAGTCTCTATTCTTTTGCCTCTTCTACTTATTTCATGTAAGTTATATCGTATAGTATTTGTCCGGTTGTGTCTCACTGATTTCACTTAGCATAACATTTTCAGGATTGATCCATCCTGAAGCATGATCAGAATTTCTCTTTCATGTTATGTGTTTTTTTATCCATTCATCTGTTGATGGCCACTTGAGTTGTTCCCATATTTTGGCTACTGTGAACAATGTTGTGGTGAACAATAGTATACAAATATCTTCTTGAATCCCTGCTTTCACATCCTTTGATTGGGTTCAGACTGCCAGTTTTAGGAGTGGAATGTCTGGGTCTAAGGGTAATTCATTGACTTGAACTTAAAAAAGACATTCTCCTGAAAATTCAATAATGTTGATATCAAAGTATGTAGGTTCTACGAAGGTGAACCCTTGGCTTTGTAGGTGAACCCTCAACCTAAGCTTTGGACTCCTGACACCATGGAGGAAGCCAGGTTCACGTGTTCCAGCCTGGGCAGGCCTGGATGCCTCTCGTGCTCTGGGGTGAGGAAGCCCCTCCTTCTGTGACATTGTGGCCAAAGGAAGAGGCCGGTGGATCTGCATGAACAATGCACATGTGTGCTCTGGAAGGCTGGAGCAGGATCTGCCTGAAATGCAAATGTCCTCAGAGTGGAGCATGCCCTTGAGCCTGGGGGACCAAGAACCTGTCACTTCCTCCTTAGCACTGTCTCCTTCCATTTCAGGTCCCAGGTGTGGCACGGGGAGAGATGGTCCAGCCTAGGCAGCTGGGGACCGAGGGTGACCTTACACATCCCTGCAATCACAAGTAAGGATTTTAAGTGCTCTGACTGGTGTGCAGACCAAACATCATTCATCTGCCTGCAAACTACCTAGTGGCTCTGCTTCCCCTGCCATCCCTCTTCCTGAAGTGGTTTCTTGGGCTTAGAGAGCACATTCGCTTAGACTTGCAGAAGCTGGAGCCAGGAAACGGTGTGTACTACAGAGAACTGGGGTGCTGTTACTCTAAGGGGTGAGGCTGGACGTGAATTATTGGGGTAGCGTGTGCTGCAGGCCTTGAGGTTCCTCAGTGAGGTAAATAGGTGTCAAAGGAGACCATGGAACTGAGCCCTAAGAGGAATCCTGGTGCCCTGCTCCTCTGTCACTGGGTCCTTCCTCTACCCACGTGGATTTTCAAGCCTTGGATGCCCGGGGCCACCTTCCTTCTGTGACTCTAACACATCATGGGATGTTAACATCCCTGTCCTGGACCTTGGTTCTCTGTGTTGAATGACAGAACCTCCTAACCAGAGTCTGAAGATGGAGCAGCTCTGGCTGAGGAGATGGAGCCCCAGATCCTCCAGAGCCATCCTTGTCCCATCCCTGCACACAGTTTTTTTGGCTTCCCCGAGGGACTGGAGCCTCTTCTGTGCAGTTCTAGAACTACATCTCCCCTGACACACTGTGATGTGGTGGAAAACGCAGAGAGAGTTGGTAGCGGAAGGCGCTGACTGTTAATGGGGTCCTGGGTTGGGCTTGCTCCTCATGAACTCACCAGTGAAATGAGACAGAGGACAGTGAGTCCAGCTGGATCATGTGTGGGGTCTCCAGATTCATGGTTTTTGAGGGATGCTCTTTCTTTGAGGCTTTCCAGTGTGTGGGAAGCATGTTGCCCCAGTCTAAGTGTTTGTCCTCCCACCCATCTCTGCCTAGAGCTGGTAGTCAGTCCCTGTAATTTTCAACAGCTCTCCGCAGTCTCGAATGGGAATCTAAAATAAAAGTGTTCGTTTTTGCTAGAAAAGCTCAATATATGAGATGGTGTATTTAACTTCTTGGGTTTACAGTTTCCATTGGAAGAAAATTTCTAGATCAGTTTGTGTTTCTACTGAGAACTTTTCAGTTTAATGGATATAAACTTCGCAAACACAGAGGAATGCCTGTTTTAACTGATGTAAGAGTAAAAAGTCAAAAGAAAAACATGTTATTTCTCCTACTTGGTTACACAAAAGGCAGCTTGGAATATACACTTCCTTTTTCGTTAACACATTTTCCTGGAGTTTTTATAACAATAGAGACCTTAAATCTGATTTCTTGTAAAACTCCATAATACTATATATGGTTGGTCTTTGTTTATTGTTTTGACTATACCGCCAAGAGTGGACACTTGATCGTGTCCAGTATTTTACTCTGACAAAGCTTGCTCTAGTGAATATAAATGTAAATTTCTAAGGTCCAGGTATCAAATGTTGAGACATTTAAGCCCTTTTGAACTAAGACAAGTTAAATCAAAATGAAGGAGTTTTCACATGACTTTGTAAAATTATTATATGAAGATTATATTTCTTTTTAAGCCATTTTTTAAAGCCATTGCTTTAAGTTTTTATGTCAACTATGGCATAAACAAGGAGTGCATAAACTGTTCGTTGTGTAGTTTAATAGGAATAGAAATCCCTGATAATAAATAGACCTTGTCTTTTTTATGGTCTCCAGTGTGTTCCACCCTGATGTCATCTACCTCCTGCCTGGAGATGATTGCTATCTGCAGTTGAGCAGTTTATTATTATTACAGTTATTATTTATGTTATTGTAGCTTTGACTCCCAAGTCTTTTTTAAAAAAATAATATATTTTTTCAAATGAAGGTTTCCAAGCAATTTAGGTTCCCGTTCAACAATTTCTGCACAAATTGTTCAGTGACATTGGTTACATTCTTCACAATTTGTGAACATTCTCAGTATTTCTGCTCTGGTTGTTCCCCTTTCCATTAGTCTAGTTTCCTTGCCCCCTTACATTCTTACCTTTGCTTTAAAAATAGCTGTTGACCGTTTGGTCTCGTATAGCTGATTTTTTAATGGTGCACAGTACTCACAGGTGATACTCTTTATTTTGGAGCCAAGATATTATTTAGCTCAAAGGTGACCTCAGGGGCTGGTTTCGGTTTAAGGTTTAAAGAGTATCCCAGGGCAACATTCTTGGGGAATCCTGTCATCTCAGCCTGTCCAGTAAGTGAGTTTTATTTTTGTTGTTGTTTAGTTTTTTGTTTTTTTATTTTTCAAGAATCTGAGATTCTGTTCCACATTTTTCTCCCATTCTATCAAGGTCCATCTATTGTAACCCTGATCAGAATGGTCGGTAGTGGTAGCTAGGTACTATCTCATCTAGTTCTTCTGGTCTCATGGTGAATGAGGCTGTGGTTCATGTCGACTGTCCTGTAGACTCATTTCTTCGATGAGCCTCTGGTTTCCTTCTTTCTCTTTTGCTGCAGAGCTGTAGAGAACAGTAGTTGTGTCTTAGATGGTGGCTCACAAGCTTTTAAGACCCCAGTCACTTCTCACCAAACTAGGATATAGAACATAAACTTTACAAACTGTATTATGCCAGTTGACAGAGATGTTCCACAACACTGTGGGCCTACTCCTTCAACCCCAGGAAACCAATCCCTTGGGGTGTTTGGTTACATCTAAGACATATGGCTAAATGTGACACCCAAATCTTAATCCATAATGTCTATGTTGTTTAGTTTTACCTCTTCTTAGCTTTCTGTAAATTTAATTATACCTGTGTCTTGGTTCTTCTGTGACTTGTTTTCCTCACAATGCTTTTGAGTTTAATACATCCTGGTGTCTGTAGGTCTAGTCTACCCATCTTGCTACGTATGCAAGCTTCCATTGTATGAATGGGCCTGAATTTACCTACTCATTGATGAGCTTACAGGACTCCTGCGGTTCAAGTGTAACTCTTGCTCTTGTGAATATTGCTGCTCTTACTCTCTTCATTCTCTTGCCAAGGTCTTAAGTGCTCTTGCACAGTCATTGTCTAGTGAGGGGAAATCTCTGAGTTGCACAGTGTATTTTACAAATCTTCCCTCCCACAAAAGATGCATGTGTATTTTATTTTTTCCATCCGCTTATTGGAGCCCCGGTGGCGCAGCGGTTAAGAGCTCTACTGGTAACCAACAGGTCGGCAGTTCAAATCTACCAGCCGCTCCTTGGAAGTCATATGTGGCAGTTCTACTCTGTCCTATAGGGTTGCTATGAGTCGGAATCGACTCGACTGCCATGGTTTTTTTGTTTCGTTTATCTAATGAAGTAATTTTTGCTCTTATTATCAGTGTATAAAATGATATCTTATTTTGATTTTATTGTTCAAGTACCTTACACTACTTCACTACTGAAAAAACTGTGCGTATTTCCCACTCTTAACTTACATCTCTATGACTTTTTAGGGTCAGCAATTCGCATCCACTAGGCGCTCTTTGGAAACTCTATGGGGCAGTTCTCCTCTGTCGTACAGAGTCACTATGAGTTAGAATCGACTCATGGCAGTGGGTTTGGTTTTGGGTTGTTTTTTTTTTTTATAAACTTTGGAAATTTTCTCCCTAGTGTGTAACTTATCTTCTCACTCATTTTTGCTGCCCTTTGATGAATTACTGTGAATTTTAATATAGTTCAGTTTCTCAGTCTTTTCCCTTATGTCTTGATCTTATTTAAGATTTTATTCTCTATTCTGATATCGTAAGATCACTTGCTTGTAACTTCTGAAAGTGTTATAATTTTACATTCTCATAATTAAAGCTGATCTTCCTGGAATTGATTTTTGCATATGGAGTGCGGAGGAATAGACTATTCCAATTAGATAATTATTTGATAAACGACAAACATTTTCCTTCTACTTGATTCTGACTTATGGTGACCCCATGTGTTTCAGAATAGAACTGCACTCTGTAGGATTTTCAATGGCTAATTTATGGGAAGCAGACTGGCAGACTTTTCTTCCAAGGCGCCTGTGTCTTTCCTTCAGCCTCTGGCCTTTTGTTTAGTATCTGAGCACTTAATCGTTTACACAACCCAGGGACTCCGATTAGTTGATTCTGCCCCACGTATTAAAGTGTGAGTGCTTTCTTCCACTGCCCTGCAGAGCTTGCAATGTCAGCTTTCTACAGATATTGGTGGACCTTTTCTAGGATTCTTTATTTAGTTTTGTTGGCCTATTATGTATTCTTATATAATGATACTATTCTATTATAGCTCCATTTATAAAATAAATATATGTGAATACAAGTATATATATGATATATGTGGACAAGCCTACGCCTTATTCTTTAGCATATTTGGGGTATTTGTGGATATTTACAGTTACATATACATTTTTAAAGAATTTTTGTGATGTTCAAAAAAATAAAATTGGTTGGAATTTTATGGAAGTGCATTGGAAATAATCATCTATTTGTGGAGAACAGTTGTCTAAGAGCATGCACTATCTTTTCATTTATTTCAGTCTATTTGTGTTTCATTTAATCATGTTTTATAATTTTTTCATTAGGATGTCTTAGTAATTATAGTCTTTTTTGATACATTTTACCCTGACTAAAAATATATGAATCTTTTTAAAATTAATTTCTCAACTGCTTGTTGCTAGCGTATATAAATGAAATATTTAAAATAATCCTTACCTTGATATTTATTTTGTCATCAGAATACTGTCAGCATTATAATCATCTGTACCATGCTTGGGAGTTCTACATATACAATTATTGAACCTGAAAAAACAGATCGGGGTGTTTTTTCTTTTTAACATTCTTACTTTTTCACCTTTTTTTTTTTTTTTTTTTTTTTTGAATATATTGACCAAAACAACATCCATAACATAAATTAGTACTTGCATAGTTCAGTGCCTTGTTTTTTTACCTGCCTTTACTAGAAAAGTGTTGACATTTTCTGCACGTATGTGCTTTGCTGTACAGTTTTTGTATGTGCCCATTTTCATCA
>NW_004444367.1:10341-30789 GCF_000243295.1 Trichechus manatus latirostris | reverse complement strand
ATCGGGGTGTTTTTTCTTTTTAACATTCTTACTTTGGCAATTTTTTTTTTTTTTTTTGTATGTATTGACTACACCCTCTACGATAACATTGAATAGGAATGGAATAGTGGATGTCCTTGTTTTTTTACCTGCCTTTACTAGAAAAGTGTTGACATTTTCTGCACGTATGTGCTTTGCTGTACAGTTTTTGTATGTGCCCATTTTCATCATTTCTTATCTGATTGCGGCCAAAACCCTCTAACATGGCTCCCAGCTGTTACATTTACCCTCACGCACAGGTTCTTTAACAGCTGTCATATCATTTTCCATCTCTGATCAAAGGTGTAAAATTGCTCTGCATTTCACTCAGATGAGAAGCCGGAGTCTTTTCAGAAGCCAGCACTTTCTCCAGAACATGATTTGCCCAGTGGCTCCAGTCACCTCTCCAAATTCCTCTACTGTTACTGCTCCAGCATCTCACGCTGCTCTGGTCATGCTGGCATTTGGGCCTCCGTAAAACATACCAGGCACACTCCCACCTGCTGGCCTGTGCTCTGGCATTTTCTCCTCCTGGAAGAGTCTATTCTCAGCTGTCCCTTTGGTAATTCCTTCGCATCATTCAAGTCTTAGCTCTGATCATTGTTTTCAGTGAATTCAGTAATTAGGCTATTGAAGTCTCAGGGCAAACAACTGGCCCCCAAAACTGGAGGGACACGTAGGCACTCTGCTCCTGGGCTTCTGCTCTGGAATAATTGTATCTGCCTATGTGTCCCTCCAGTTTTGGGGGCAGTCCTTATCCTATGGCCTCAAACTCTTGGTTTCGTATGTTCAGCTTTTTTCTTGATGATAGTGATGACTTCCAAGCTCTTAACAGACCAAAAGCTGAAAGTCTTCATTTGTGTTTTGTATCATTACTATTGTCTATTTTCTTTTACTTTCTTCATAGTATTTATCCATGCTGCTTTTATTGTTCCAGTGGCCCAGTTTACCTTTTGCTAATGACCGTTTCATTTTGTGAGTAACCAGTGTATCTTCTCTTTCCAACACATGAAGGTCAGTGGCACTCTTTCACTGCTCTACTCCTACACTGGAAGTTGTTAAAGTCAATGAGCATCTGAAATATATGCGAGTGTTTGCAAAATCATCACAGAGCGCTTCCAAGTTTTTACAATTAAAAAATGTATTTATTTTTCCTTCCCAAGCCAGGTTTCACTAGGTAATGTTTCCTAAAATGATTATTTTGCTTTTCTCTACACTAACTCACTAAAAATAAATATTCTTCTGTTACTGCTTATCCCCTGACCGTGCTGCATTTTTCATGGAACTTACTACCACATGACGTTATATTGTTGTTGTTAGTTGCTCTGTTAGTTATCTAGTGCTGCTGTAACAGAAATATCACAAGTGGGTGGCTTTAAGAAACAGAAATTTATTCTTTCACAGTTTAGTTGTTTAGAAGTCTGAATTGAGGGCTCCAGCTCCAGGGGAAGGCTTTCTGTCTCTGGACTGTGGAGGAGGGTCCTTGTCATCAGTCTTTCCCTGGTCTAAGAGCTTCTCAGTGCAGGGATCCTGGGTCCAAAGGACGCGCTTCAGTCCTGGCTGTTCTTGGTGGCAGAAGGTCTCCCTGCCACCACCACCCCCACCCCGGCTGGCTTCTCTCTTTTATATCTCAAAACAGATTGACTGAAGATCCAACCTAATCTTGTAGATTTTGTCCTGCTTCGTTAACATAACTGCCTCTAATCCTATCTCATTAACATCTTAGGGATTAATATTTACAACACATAGGTAACTACACCAGATAACAAAATGGAGGACAACCCCACAGTACTAGGAATCATGGGCTAGCCAAGTTGACACACATTTTTTGGAGACATAATCCCATCCATAACAGTTGCTGTGGAGTCAATTCTGACTCATAGTGACCCCATGGGTACAGAGCTCCATAGGGTTTTCAAGGCTCTGATCTGTCAGAGCAGATTGCCAGACTTGTCTTCCAGGGAACCTCTGGATGGCTTTGAACCACCAGCCTTTTGACTAGCAGTCAAGTGCTTACTACTTGCACCACTCAGGGAAGTTGACATTATATTTTGTTTATTTACTACCCACACCCAAAGAAGTTACGATCCATGTGTATCTGGATATTTCTGGTTTGTTCAGTGCTGTGTCCACTTTGCCCATGTGAAGTAGGCTCTGTGACAGTATTAACCTAAATAGTTTAAATAAATGACAGAGCCAGATGTAAGGGTGTGGTGCAGTGAATTACTTACTATGGGCGTTCTAGCCATAGTCTTTGTAACTCAAACCAAATGATTGGGTGGGACCATGCTAGTAAGGTATATGCAACGCAAATGAGGGGATTGGTCGGTCAGCTTTGCCATCCTGCTAGGCTTAAAATGAGCCTTACCAGAGGTGTGAAGAGAGGATCTCAACACCACCAAAGAAGTAGAAGCGGGAGTGGAGCGTGTGCTTTGGACCTGGGATCCCTGTGCTGAGACCCTCCTAGACTCAGGAGACAGAGAGTTGTAACACCGAAGACCGGGAGATGGCGAGAAGCAGCATGTAACACCGAAGACGGCGAGATGGCGAGAAGCAGCAGCAGAGGAACGGCAACAGCACAGGCAGCAGAACCAGGAGACTGGCAGGAGACCGACAGGAGACGGCACGGTGGGCTTCCCAGCCCACAGAGCGAGAAAGCTGAGTGCCTCCGGGCAGGAGGCTTGCAGGTGGAGTAGGGTGCTTCCCGGCACTTGGTGGAGCTAGGTTTGCCGACCCAGAACGCTAGAGCTGAGCGCCTTCAGGCCGAGGCTTCGTGGCAGACTTGGTGCTTCAGGACACTTACTGGAAGAGCTAAAGGAGCTTTGTAACACTTGCCCAAGCAGGGCAGAGGACAAGGGGCCAGGGAGAGGCAGAGTGGTGGGCACAAGTGAGAAGAGACCGTCACGATGGAAGATCCGTATCCTGAGCCTTCCTGAGCCTGAGTTGTAAGCAGTTACTTCTCTAATAAACCCCATAATCATGAGTATTGGCTGTGAGTTCCGTGTGGTCAGTGCAATGAATTACCGAACTCAGAAGAGAAGTAGAGAGTGCCCTGGGAGGGACAGTTGGTATCAGAATTGGTACAGATGGCAGAGAGAGGAGGCGTGTCTGACCGCCGCCACATAGGAATCAGCCTTGTGCTGTTGTTCTTGATTCTCATTCCCCCTTGTGAAGTTAGAGGAGGTCAGATACTGCCTCTGCCGCACCATTATTACAAAGGGCCTGAAGCGAAGTAGTCTTGCCTGAGACACTGGGCTTTCCCAAGAGGAGATCCAGGTTGTCTGAGTTGAATAGGATGTTTCCATTGTCTCCTGTCCCCACTACCCTGCAGGCTCTAGATCATCCATGTAATTGAGGATTAACAATGAGAATAACAAGAAAACTGTAGGCATATGCACAGAAATGTAGTTGTCAGGAATTTAGTCTTCCGGCATATTGACCTGCGTTCTGACCCTGGCTCAGCAACATACCATTTGGTTAACCTTGAGCATGTGATTAGTTGATTGTAACTTTCCTTGCTATAACCCATTGGAAGCAATATCTGCTTAGGAGAGGCATGAGGAATAATGAGCTAGTGTGCTGAAAACTTTTTGCACATCCCTTCAAATATTGTAGTTGTTGAATAAATGCAGTATTTTATCATGAATATGTTGTAGGAATGGAAGTTAGGGTTTTAATGGCTTTAAAATACGTAACCTGCTGCACTGCAGTGGAGGAACCTTTTGAATGTGGCACTGGATCAAATATTGCTGCGACACTATCATACCAGGATGGATTAGAATGACTTTGACAGCTCACTTCACGCGGTGGCCTATCTGTTTTACAGCTGCCCGGGTGTTCAGTAAAATTGTAGTGTCAGAAGTGCAGTGCAGCTGCTTTTTGTGTCCTCACTACATGTGAAAGCTAAAGGGTTGATGCTATTTAACAGAAGCAGTCCTGCAGCCCAGACAATGCCAGTGGTCACAGTTCAGATTATCATGCTTGTGTGCTCTCCAAGGGCTGCAAATGTGAGAAGATTTGGAGTGGAGCATCCACAGGGTTAGTGTGTAAGTCTCTGTTTCCTTGGATGCACGAGTAGTGTAACAGCTAAATACCCTGCAAATCAATGAACTTTCTAGAAAATGTGACTCTTAATCTCTTCTTCATGGTCCCTGGCATCTGACGCATTCTCCTTTGTAAACACCGTGGCCTCTTCGTGTTTGGAAGATGGAGGAGTGACCTCTTTGTCTCTTGAATCTTCCCCGGGACAGTCGAGGTTTTTGTCTTTTTCCCTAAACGTTCCTGACGTTTAATTTTGCCCTACTTTCAATTTACATATTCAGAATGTATTTACTTAAGTTGTTAAAAATCATTTATGTTCTCTGGCATTCCTTTGTGATACTTCATTGGCTTAAACACCCAACAGGATAGAAGGACTAATAACCCACTCCCACCCTGGTGGGCGGTGTCTCTCATGGCCTGTTTCCTGATTACCCAGGTCACAGAATAATGAGCCCACCACACGGCTCTTCCTTCATTGTCAGCGTTGCACAAAGGGACTGACTTCTTAGGAAGACAGATGAGAATCCCGCTCCCTGAAACCACCCCATCTACCCACTTCTTTAATACAGTTACACCACAAGTCTAGTGCTTCCATCTCTGCAGTTGAGGTGACGCACCTGAGCCCCCACTCTGGCCTCCTCCTGCCCCCAGCCTTGGACAGATGAGTGTTCACTTTTGCATTGTCCACTCCAGTGACAAGAAGGTGAAGTGAGCAAGGTGTTTGCCTAAAGCACAATATCTAAAAGGGCTCAAAAACCTCAGTCATCAAGATAAATTGTATTCTAATACAATATTCTAAAAAATCAGAAGTAATGCAAAAAGTCCAAGATGAACAAAGTAGCAAACAAGAAGAGGGTCAGTGCTTGACTTTTCTCTTTATTTTGTGCCCCCATGACCCTGGACTCACCTGGGCAGATTTGTGTCCTGCTGTGTAACTTCAGATTCAGGAGGATCTTCCAAGTTGGTGGCAGAGACACCACCTCCAGGAGCAAAGCAGTGGCTGTGACCACTCTCGGTGGTGTGCCCCCCAAAGGGGCTATTCAAGTCCAGCCACATGGTCCTCAGGCCTGTGCAAACATTGTGAAGACCTTCAAGACAATGATATCAGTGTGTGATGCCAAGCGCAGCCTGAGGCCAGACTGGGCTCCTTTTATGTCCTAACAGGGTCTCAACATCATGCCGGGCTGAGCTTAACTCGTGTGGTCTGCGGGTGTAAGGCTGTGAGGCCAAGTGAGATTCAAGATCAGACAGCTCGAATCCCCATCTCACCCCCACTACTTGCGAGTGCTGTGAGCCTTTGAAACTCCTCAGTCTGAGTTTCTTTGTAAAATAGACGTCCTCATCATACCTACTGTTGGGAGAACTAAAGTGTGAACCACTCAGAACCGTGCCTTGCAGATCTAGGCACTTCGACTCATGGTGACCCCACATGTGTCAGAGTTGAACTGTGCTCCATGAAGTTGGCAGTGGCTGAGTTTTTGGAAGTAGATTGCCACGCCTTTCTTCTGAGGCATCTCTGGGTGGACTTGAACCTCCAACCTTTTGTTTAGTGGCCGAGTGTGATAACCATTTGCACCACCCAGGAACTCCAAGTCATGCTTAAAACTGCCTTTTTCATACGGTTTTATTTTCATCCTGGAGTTTATGATTGCCTTTTTTTTTCCTTCCAGTGAGTGCCTTGATCATATTCTCACAACTTTCAAGCTCTGAATTGTACTGATGGCCCCTCACCCCACTGTGAGGTGCTATCTCTCGGTGCTCTGAACACCCTTCCCTGCCTGGAATTGGTGGCTCCCACTTAATATGTACACTTCAGATCTTCCTCCTAAAAGGTGTATGCTCCTGTTTTGTTAGAGCATGTCTTCAAATCACTTTCTAACAGTGGTGTGTGGGAAGTGAACACTGAGACCTCAAGTGTCTGAGCATATCTGTATTCTGATGGACACATGGAATAAATGCTGCAACCATTTCCCTTAGAACTTGAGGCTGTGTTAACACTGTGCTTTTGAAGTTCAGTGACGCCTGATGCTCAATTCTCTAGGGACCTGCTTGTTCCCTCCACAATCTTCTTGAGTTTGGGGGACTTAAGGATAAAATCTTTATCCGTGGGGCTCTGTAAGTTCTCAATGACCTGCCTTAGTTTGAGACTTTATTTTTTTCATTCAATCAGCTCTGCATTCTGGAGGGTCACTGATTGGAACACCCATTCTCCCTTTGGTCCAAGGCATTTTCTATTCCGTCTCCTCCCCTATTTCTTTTCTCTTCTCCTTTCCTAATAGGAGCTGTGGTGGCACAGTGGTTAAGCACTCAGAGTTGAACTGTGCTCCATCTGGTTTGCAATAGCCGATTTACCTGCTAACCAAAAGGTCAGTGGTTCAAACCCACCTGTTGCTCTGTGTGAGAAAGATGTGGCAGTCTGCTTCCATGAAGATTTACATCCTTGCAAACCACATGGGGCAGTCCTACTCTGTCCTGTAGGGTCACTGTGAGTCAGAATCATCTTGACAGCATCAGGTTAAGTTTCAGTTTTTGTTTTGTTTTGGTTCTCCTTTCCTGGGGCTGCAGTTGATCAGATGTGGGACCTCCCGGACTAATCCTTGTCGCCGTTTTTTTTCTCTCTCATGTTTTAGGTTTTCTTGTGCTTTTATTCCACGCACTAGGAGATTTCCTGAATTTTGTGTTTCCAGCACTTGTATGTTCCACTGCAGGAATTATATGTTTAATTTCCAAGAGCAGCTTCTTGCGTTGTTGTGGCTTTTGTTTTTTTTCCTTGGTGTCCGGTTCTTGGTCTGATACCAGTTAGAGGTTTTGTTTTGTTGTCTTGTCTTCACTGAATGACAGTGTGTGTCCTTGGACTCATTTTTTCCCCTGAGTATCTGGGCCTTTTGTCTTGTTTTGCAGACTTTCCTCACCCAGCTGAGATATCTCATATTTGAGAATGAAGTGACAGGAAGGCTGGCTCACATGTGGAGTGAGGGGGAGCCAACCCTTATGATGGACTCTTGGTGCCAGAATGTGCCCCAAGCAAGTGGCTACCGTCTCTCTTTTTTGAGGGTGGTAGGGGGAAGACCCTCCTGATGTCTCCCATATGCAGTAGGCATCTGGCGGTGGGCAGCTGGGATCTGAATCTGTGTGAGTGGGCAGGTGGGTGCCACATACCCACAAGTAAGCCACCTTACTCACTTTCACCCTCTGTCTCATCTACAGTTCGACCCTCTCTGGATTCGTACTGGCCATACCCCAGGGCCCAATGATCATGGGGGCCCTGTGTGGTCCCCCACTTACGACAATTCCTAACAAGCCATGCTTCATGGTGGACTACACAGGGAGGGGGCAAGAGGCACTTCTGCACCTCCTTATAGTCCCGGCCCTCGGCCAGTCCTGATCCCAAAGCTCACCATACCCTGCCCCCCAGCTCTCCTAGACTTACGACGAGCTGGAAAGAGAGAAGGTGGCCACTGAGTCCCGACTTCAGGTCCTTGTCTGCTAGAACCAGAACTCTGCCTCCCACCCCCCAGCCAGGAGCCACCTGCCTCTGCTGTCAGTCCAGGACACTGATGCTGGAGGCTTTGTTTCTGTTCTCAGGTTTGCTGTCTCCCCTGAGGCCTCCAGCCAGCTTCCATCAAGTACAAAGAAGCTACTTATTTTTAAAAAGAAATTCCCAGGAGCCCTCCAAGGCACACCAAAGATGAGGGGCTAATGCATTACACATGTCTCTGCAGACACGCAGGCCCTCACTAAGGCTTGTCAGATACCGCCAGCCCCCCGGTGTCTGTGGGTTCCCTGTCCCCCCCCAGGCTGCACCTTGAGCCCAGGGCAGGCCTGGAGGGGGCTGTGTGGGGCAGGGTTGGGGTCCCCAGGCCAGAACGTGGGGATTTCATCTCAAGTAGTGCCACTGGCGTCAGCTGGAGGGACTCAGATGGGAGGGGCCGTCTCAGATGAGTTCCAGATATGTGTCTGAGGTGACTGCAGGCCTCTCGCTGAGGACATGGTTCCATTCTCAGATGCTCTCTCCTTCCTCAGCCCCTGTCCTCCTGCCAGTGTCTTTGGGGTGCCTGTGACCTCAGGTGCCCCTATGTAGGAATGAAGTAGGGTCTCTGGTTGTTCAACCTCCTGGGCCTTGGTTTCCTCATCTGTAATGGAGTTAATCCCCATTTCCCCCGTTCCCAGCCTACCACAAGGATAAAAAGAAATCTCAAATCACAATGTCCCCTGACAGGCTGCATGGACTGTCATAATTAGGGGAGAGCCTGCCTGCGGGCCTGGCTGGGGGCAGGTGGCTGAGCTACTTACTCCATGTGACCCTGAAATAGCTGATGGGGGGTGGGGCATGGGGCAGGGAGTGGCGGGGCATGGGGCGGGGGGGGGGGCAGCTCACCTCCTCCAGCAAAACCCTAGGCAGGCTGGACCAGGACAGGAGGGCGGCCTGGAGCAGGGCACAGCTCCAGAGGGGCCTGTACTGTCCTGGGTCCTGGTTCCTATCCATGCCCTGTCAGGTTCCCATCATCGCCTCCCCTATTCCCTCCCCTCTCCCCATCACCAGTACTAATCCCCTTCCCTGTGGGAGCCTCTCCCTCCTGGAGCCACAGTCCTCTGTCTATAAATGGCAGAGGGGAATTCCAGGGCCAGGGAAAGGGAGACACAGGGACACAGAGGGGGCAGTTCAGGCCGAGGACTCTCACCTTTAGGGTTCAAGGCAAGTCTGGGGGCTCTGAGGGAGGCTGGAGACTCCTGGCTGTGCTGCCCTCACCCAGCCTGCAGGCTCTGAACCTGGTTTACAGCCCAGGGAGGGGAGAGAGGGACTGGCCAAGACCACAGGTTGGAGGAGCAGCAGGAAGGGGTGGGGTGGGCAGCAGAGACCTGGCCTGGGAGGAGACAAGGTGAGGCCCCTGGGCCTGGGGTCAGGGATGGGGTTGACAGGCTCAGGGCACAGGGCTGACTTCCCAACCCCACCTTCACGTCGGCTCTGGGGGCTCAGAGGCTTCTTAGAGCCGGGCTCAGACCTTCACCACTGGTCCCTGGTCATGGAGTGTCACCCGAGGAAGGGGGCTCCCCTGGCAAGACGGGCATTTAGGGAGGGGGCAGCTGGATCTGTTATTGGTGCTGAACTTTGACCTTTGGGGAGAAGGACTAGGTGTGGGGGGAGAGATTTCTAGTTCTTAATTTTTCACTCTGTGTACTGTCTGAAGTTTTTGGTGTGTACATAATTAAAATAGAGGAAAAAACCCTGAGGAGTTCACCCCAACCCCGTGCAGTGCTGGAGGTGTATGTGGTCCCCAACTCTGGGGGAGTACCTCATCGCCTGGGGGGACCCTGGGCCCTGGCCAACTCTAGGCACCTTGGAGTCCCCACTGCACCCTTAGTCCTCCATTCATGGGGCGGATCTCAGGTGAAATCCCCCCACTGCTGGCTTCCAGTACCCCCTATCTCTGGGGTGGGTTTCCCAGGGTGCGATGGACAGGGAGGGAGAGGGGAGGCCAACCAGTGCACACTTTCTGTTCCAGGTTTATCGCTCTTTCTAAAATCACCCAGACAGCAAACTTCCTGAGATAAAGTTCACTGAGGGGACGCTTGCACTGAGCAAGTTAAGCTCAAGCCCTAGAGAAGGAGAGGACCGGCTGCAGTGGACAGCACCTGTCACCCCCCACTCGCACAGCCCAGCCATCCCCCAGGTCCGGCCCCTAGGCCAAGGGGCCCAGAGAGACAAGGGTCCTGAGAGATGAACCCAGCCTCGCCTTGTCCTGGTGTGGCCAGCAGGCTTGTTCCTGGAGAAGCCCAAGGTCAACCAGAAAGGCAGTGGCAGGCTTCCCAGTTAAGGACTTTAGTTCTGTCTTTGAACACGTGTCTTGTAAATGAAGACCTATGGGACAATTGATCCTGTGTGAGAAGAGGAGATGTGGAACATGCATGTCCGCCGTCACATTTACACCTGCAGGAGCAGATTCCCGTGGAGCTCCACGAGGTAGAGGTGAGCAGGGTCCCTCTCCACCTGAGCGGGCCAGGTCCCTGCTTCCCCTTCCCACGCAGAGAAGGCAGCCGTGCTTCAGGAAACAGAGAGGACCCAGGACCCATCACGCTCTTTCTCTGCTTGTTCCTCCCCTGTGTTAGCGAACCACACATGCTGAAGGGACAGGAAAGGGGCAACCCTTGTTCCTGTTCTTCCAGTCTTTCCGTGCCCACCAGTACGGTGGGGAGTGCTTTGTGTACCCAGAAGTGAAATAACGGTGTTATGCTGCCTTCCCACTGTTCTGATGAGAATGAAACATATATTCATGTAGGAGCTATGAAATACAAGTGTGCAACGCTGGCGAATCTGTGTACGTGTTAAATGCTCTTCTATTTGCACTTAAAACTGGCATCTCACAATATAAAGATGAATGGTTGAATTTAGGCTGGGTGGTGCTTGCCATCGAGTTGGTTCCGACTCATGGTGGCCCCGTGGATTACAGAGTAGAACTGCTCCACAGGGTTTTCTTGCCTGTAATCTTAGTGGGAGCAGATCGCCAGGCCTTTTCTTCCTCGATATCGCTGGGTGGGTTTGAACCACCAAGCTTTAGGTTACTAGTCCGGCGCAAAGTTTGTACCACCCAGGGACCTTAGAATTCACTAGTCATTTAAATCTTTAATTTTCCTTAACTTAGTATGACATTAAATAGCAAATAGAGAAATATCACAACAAGTCGAGAGACGAGGGAAGAAAGGAGAGGTTGTATTTTAGTACCTTCACGGGCACTTTCCCCCTGGTTTTTGAACAAATGGCCCATGATTTCATTTTCCTCGGGGCCCTGGGGAGGAGCCTCTGAAGACCAGAGATGTGGACGGGTCCCAGGACGCAGGGCTCAGTGCAGATCCCTCAACCTCACAGCACCCCGTAAGCCCATATCTGGCCCCATTGTACAGATGAGGTTAGCTGGGAGCCAGGACTGGGACCCCGCATCTTGAGACAACCTGTGCTTCACCGGCACGTCGATGACCTGGGACACTTAAAAAAAAAACCTAAACTAGGTTAACATATGCATATCCTAAGGAACAGGTCTCCATAGCGAAGAAGAGCCCAAGGAGAAAGGTACAAGCCCCTCTTGGAGAGCAGGCCCCTGTGTGTCTTTCTGGCACTTTCTGGGCATGTGTAAGCACAGGCAAAGCATTGAGGTGGACTGGGTCCTGGCCGAGCGCCTCCCTCCGTGACTGGGCAGAACCCTCCACTCCAGCTGGCTGGCCTCTGCCTCTGCTGGCATTGGCGTCTGCTTATCTGCAGGTTCAGGTCCTGATCCCAAGGTCCCATGGTTGGGGCGATGCCCTCCTCTTTACAACCCATGTGCTTTGGTGACGAGGGCCCAGGACACGCCTACCTGACCCTCCCCACAATGAGCCTGGCAGCGGGGTCAGTGACTAGGCACACAAGTGAGCAGGGCGGGCCCTCTCCATGGGGCTGGCCCGAGTAAGAGAGGGAGTCTGGTGCCCGTTTGGGCACTTCAGGTGCAACAGGCAATGTGCAAAAGGCTTTGGGAAACGGAATCACTGTGTGTTTAGGGACCTGTCTGCGACATGGCCCTGGGGCTATGATGGTCAGACACTTAGAGTGTCCAGACCAGCCACGAGGGGGTGGGAGAGGGGTCCTAGGCAGAGGGGTGCCTGGACTCTCTCTGAATAGGCCATTGTCTTCAGATCCCATGCCTTATGGGGAGGGGCCCCAAGAACCCCATGGGGAGCTGGTCCCTGTACCTCCCTCAGCCTACTCACTGACCACATACCCTGGGCCTGTGGCTGCTGTCCTCTGGTGGCCATGTTCTGCCAGCTCCTGCTCTCATGTCCCAGGCCCAATGTGCTCTAGGGGTGGCTTGCTGGCCAGCAAGTGGGCAGGGGGTCACCTCGCCTTGGACACCGCAGTCCCTGGATAATTTTTAACTATGTTTTAACTTGTTGGGAAGGAGAAAAGAGAGGTTCCTGGTGCTCCCTCGGTGCCTGGAGGGCAGGTTCAGGTGCCATTGGAGTGAGGCCATTGGCCATGTTTGGAGCAGCCACTCAGGAGTGACCAGGGACACCACCTCCCAGGATGTGAGACCTGGGTAGCTCTGGAAAGGTGGACTCAAGGAAGTGTCCCATGTCCCATATCCTCCCAGGTACCCCAAGGTTGGGGACCAGTATGCCTTACGCTCCAGAATATCTTGTTATTCACATTAGTGAGTGGAAGATAAAGTTGGGGCAGTTTCTTCCTATTCAGTACAAAGACCATGCCTTGAGTGTATGCGGACACTATCTCGCGAGTTACTGTTGTAGGTTGATCTTGTGCCTCCTGAGGAGAAGAGAGGATGCCCTGAGCTATCGCTGAGAACAAGGACAGCCCTGCCATCCTAGTCACCCTGCTGAGAGGGGGCAGCGTACTCGGGTTTCCATCTACTCATCCATTCTTCTGTCCATCCACCCACCCACCCATTCATCCATCCACCCACCCACCTACCCATTCATCCATCCATCCATCTACCACCCATCCATTCACTCATTCATTCCTTGCATTTTATCCACTTGGTAGTGGTAAGTGGGGGCAGGATGGCAGGGCCCTGTTTTCAGCTGGGGGAAAGGCAGACACATAGGCAGAAGATTCCAGAACAAATGGATGTGGGGATGCAGGGAGTGCTTCCTGGAGAATGGACAAGTTAGCTGAAGCCTGAAGGGAAGGTTATAGGAAAAGAGGATGCAACATGAGGCTCTGAGGCTGAGCCCAGGAGCAGATATAGGAGGGACAGAAGGGTGCAAGGTCCTTGAGGGAAGGCTCTGAACAAGAACTCACTGTGAGCTTCTGTTCCCCATCTGGACTACCAGGGCTGACCACACACCCCTGCCTGCTAGAATTCCGTGGGCAACTCACATCTCACAGATCACCTTGCTCAGCCTCAGGTACCAGGGATGATACTCTGGGCCCCCTCTCCTCTTGAAGATGGCAGGAGGCAGCAGTTCAGACCCTGTCCACTCACCACCTCAGCAGCACCGACCTGTCCACTCACCGTGACCTCTGTGCTGTGACTTTGTTCCCAGCAAGGCCCCCCTCACCAGGCCTCACAGAAGCTGGTGATCCTACCCCAGCCACCAACCTCTCCTTCCAAGCTTCTCTCCAGGAGGGCAAGTACCCCATTTCTGCCTGTACCTTTGCTCTCTGAATGGGGAGAGAGATGTGGGTGGGGCAGGCGGGGGGGGTAGGTGGGAGGAGGGTGGGAGATGGAGAAAGGGGGTAAGGTACTGGAAGAAAGATGGTGGGGGCTAGAGAGAAAGTAGTCTGGGGGCTGGGGAAAACGTGTGAGTGGAGAGAAGGGAACTGGGGGTGCTAAGGATGAAGGAGGGTAAGGCGAGGGCAGAACTACTTGCCTAGGAAGCAAAGAGCCACTTCTCTCCCTTTCTTAGTGTCTCTGGATCTCTGTCTCTCTGTTTCCATAGTAAGTAAAAAACCAATTTTTTGATTTAATGACTGTCTTAGCTGGGTTCTCTAGAGAAGTAAAACCAGTAAAGTGTATAAATATATCTATATAGAGAGAGACACACAGAGATATTTCTCTCAAGGAAATGGCTGAAGCAATTGTAGAGGCTGCAAAGTCCCAAATCCATAGGTCAGGCTGGAGGCTTCTCCTGATTCACGTAGCCGCAGGGGCTGGCGCACCCAAGATCCGCAGGCTGGAGATCAGGGCTGTTGTTCACAGGCTGTGAAGATTAAACGAAACCCAAGATTGGCAGGCAAGACCACAGGTAAGCTGCTAGCTCAAGTCTCAAGAACTGGAGGTCAGATGAATAGGAGCCAACTACAGGATCCAGCGTGATCAAAAAGTTCCCAAGCCTTGCCAGAATGTCTGCTTATATTTGCTGCATGTTACACACCCAAGGAAACTCCCTTTTAACTAATTGGCTACTTACAGCAGATCCCATCATGGGGGTGATCACATATCACATCTCGGCAGGGAAGTGATCACATTATACAACTGCCAAAACACTGAGAATCATGGCCCAGCCAAGCTGACACACTCTTAACCATCCCAATGGCTCATGATCCTGGTACAACATTCATGTAATCTTCAAGGTGATACACAGAAGAGTGTGCCTCTGACCCCAGCCCTGCCTCCCAGGCCCCCTCCCCAGAGTGGAAACTTCTGTCACTGTTCCCTGTGTTTCCTGTGCGCCTCCCAGAGACAGAGTCCTTGCAGACAGTGTGGGGAGCCTACCCAACAAGGGCTGGGGTGCTGCTGCCATTGTTCAGCTTTTCAGTGGCAAATCTCGGAGGCTGCACTGTATCCACACATGCAAGGCTTCCTCATTTTTTTTAAATATAAATTTTAATCTTAGAAATATACGATACATACCAAAAGTATATAAAACATATATGTACATCGATACAGAAAGATGTGCACAAATGCTCATAGCAGCATTACAGTTGCTACGAAGAGGAAAAAACCCAAATGTCCAGCAAGTAACAGATGAACGGAAAAGCAAAATGTGGTACATTCATACGATGGAATATTATTCAGCCATAAAAAGGAAAGGTGTTCTGATACATGCTACAAAATGGATAAATGTCAAAAACATCTGACACTGAATCCCACACATTGTACGAGTCCATTGATAGGACATGTCCAGAATAGGCAAATCCAGAGACAGAGTAGATTCATGATTGTCTAGAGCTGGGCACGATGGCTAAGGAGAGCAGCATTTCTTCTTGTGGTGATGAAAATGGTCTAAATTTACAGCCGCTCCTCATTATTTGTGGTGTTGTGTTTGTTAATTCACTGACTTAGTAAAATTTATTTGTAACCCCAAACTAATATTTGTGGCACTTTCTCTGTCACTTGAAGAGTAGTGAAAAAATTGAGTCACCTGACACACATGTTCCCGCTGCAGGACCACGTGTCCTCAGCCCCGAGAGGCAGCATCCACTGTTCTGCACCACCTAGGGCCTTCCCCTCCGATCCCCTTTTTAATGACAAGATACGCACACAAGGATGATGATTGTGACATTCAGACAACACAGGAAGTGTTGAATCTCCAGCCCTCCTCCCGAGAAGCAGTCCTTCTTGACAGTTTCTTGTGGGTAATTCCGGAACATTTTTGCGAGGGTCCCATATGCATTCACCTCCATGCTTTTTTGCACACGGAACCATGCTACACACACGTGTCTGTGTCTCAGCCTTTCCATTTAATGCTCAGTCTCTGATACCTTTCTGTGTCTGCTCACAGATGAACCCATCTTGTGAACTTGTTTTTTGTTACTACTTCTCCTGGGGATGCCCTCCTTCATGACCTCTGTCCCTGCCTATGGGCAGGTGGGACGTGACTTTACAGGTTACAAATCTCTTTGTGATATTCTTTGTGATATAGGTCCTTGTATATCTAAGGGATTATCATTGCTGATGTCAGATAGATCTCGGCTGAAAGCAGAGAATACCATAAAGATGTTTACCTGTGTTTTATTGACTATGCAAAGGCATTCAACTGTGTGGATCATAACAAAAAATGGATAACATTGCAAAGAATGGGAATTCAGAACACTTAATTGTGCTTATGAGGAACCTGTACATAGACCGAGGCAGTCGTTTGAATAGAATGAGTGGATTCTCTTAGTCATCTAGTGCTGCTATCACAGAAATACCACAAGTGGATGGCTTTAATAAAGAGAAGTTTATTCTCTCACAGTCTGGTAGGCTAGAAGTCCAAATTCAGGGCGTCAGCTCCAGGAGAAGGCTTTCTTTGTCAGCTCTGGAGGAAGGTCCTCGTCATCAATCTTCCCCTGCAGTAGGAGATTTTCTGCGAAGGAACCCTGGGTCCAAAGGACCTGCTCTGTTCCCGGGGCTACTTTCTTGGTGGTGTGAGGTCCCCCTGGCTCTCTGCTTGCTTCTCTCTTTTATATCTCAAAAGAGATTGGCTCAAGACACAATCCAATCTTGTAGATTGAGTCCTGCGTCATTAACATAACTGCCGCCTGGCCCACCTCATTAACATCGTACAGGTAGGATTTACAACATATAGGAAAATCACATCAGATGAGAAAATGGTGAACAATCCCACAATACTGGGAATCATAGCCTAGCCAAACTGATACACATATTTTTAGGGGACACTAGTCAATCCATGACAGGGATACTGCGTGTTTAAAGTCAGGAAAGGTGTACATCAGGGTTGTATCCTCTCACCATACTTATTCAATCTGTATGCTGAGCAGATAATCTGAGAAGCTGCACTATATGAACAAGAATGCCACATCCAGATTGGAGCAAGAGTCAGTAACTGCGATATGCAGATGACACAACCTTGCTTGCTGAAAGTAAAGAGGACTTGAAGCACTTACTGATGAAGATCAAAGATTACAGCCTTCAGTATGGATTACACCTCAATATAAAGAAAACAAAAATCCTCACGACTGGACCAATAAGCAGCAACATGATAAATGGAGAAAAGATTGAAGTTGTCAAGGATTTCATTTTACTTGGATGCACAATCAATGCCCATAAAGCAGCAGTCAAGAAATCAATCGACATATTTCATTGGGCAAATCCACTGCAAAAGACCTCTTTAAAGTGTTAAAAAGCAAAGATATCACTTTGAGGGCTAAGGTGCACCTGACCCAAGCCATGGTATTTTCAATCAGCTGATATGCATTCGAAAGCTGGACAATGAATAAGGAAGACTGAAGAAGAAATGATGCCTTTGAATTATGTTAACAAAGAATATTGAATATACCATGGACTTCCAGAAAAATGAACAAATCTGTCTTGGAAGAAGTATAGCCACAATGCTTCTCAGAAGCAAGGGTGGTGAGACTTTGTGTAACATAGTTTGGACATGTTATCAGGAAAGAGCAGTCCCTGGAGAAGGACATCGTGCTTGGTAGAGTAGACGGTCAGCAAAAACGAGTAAGACCCTCAACCAGATGGATTGGTGCATTGGCTGCAACAATGGGCTCAAACATAGCAAGGATTATGAGGATGGCAAAAGACTGGATAGTTTTTCATTTGGTTGTACATAGGGCCAGTATGAATCAGAACCAACTCGACAGCACCTAACAACAACAGTAACATATCTTAGGTCCCATGGGGTCGCCTGGACTGGAAGACGGCTAATAACAACATATCGTAGGGCAGCTTGTGTTTTTTCTAAATTGTGGTTTGGGTCCCATGATTGAGTCTGTGGGTTAGGACCATTAAAAAATAAAAAACCATTGCTGTTGAGTCCATTCTGACTCATAGCGACCCTATGGGACAAAGAACTGGCCCATAGTGTTTCCAAGGCTGTAATCTTTAAAGAAGCAGACTGCTACGTCTTTTTCCCAAGGAGCAGCTGGTGGGTTTGAACTGCTGAGCCACCAAGGCTCCTTCTGAGACCCATTAAACCAAAACCAAACACATTATTTTCAAGTCAGTTCTGATTCATAGGTACCCATTAAGCCAAAACCAAAACTGTTGCCATCCAGTCGATTCTGACTCATAGCGACCCTGTAGGACTGAGTAGAACCGCCCCATAGAGTTTCCAAGGAGCAGCTGGCGAACTTGAACTGTAGATGTTTTGGTTAGCGCTGAACTTTTAATCCCGGAGCAGAGACTCACAGCATATTATAAGTAGGTGAGCGCAGCCATTTTCGAGTTTACAGTGAATGTCTGATTTTGGCTGTGATTTTTTTCTTTAAAAATAAAAAAAAAAAGTTTCTCATCTGGAAAAGAAGCCACACACCTGATGAAGATGACGCTGAATGCCAGCTGCCTCCCCAGGAGATTGAATCCAGTCCCTTCCCAGAGCAGAAGTCCTGCAGGCAGATAGACAGATGAACGACAGCTCAGCACTGAGGCAGCACACACAGCACCATTTTATGTAAATTATAAGTCCCAGACAGGCACCCATGTCCGCCTGTCCGCCCCGCTGGGTGCATTTTTCCCCCCTCTCTTGCTCTCTCTCTCGCTCCCTCCTTCCCTCTCTCCCCCTTTCTTTGCCACCTCCTGCTGCCCCTCTGCTACTTAGGGTGTTCTCCTCAGCCTTGGTGTCTGTTCTGTGTCCTCATGAAACTGTTCTCCTCACTGGGTAGCAAGAAAACAGGAAACTCTTCCCTTCGTTGCTCATCCCCAGGATAAACTCTTTTGGAAATATTTCCTGTCTTTTATTTTAAGCATCAAATTGTTTTAGTTGATTTAAAAAGGAAAAAATAATACAGAAAATACCAAAAACAAAAAAAAAAACAACTAAGGCTAAGGGTATTGTTGAGCCACCGGGGCTCCAGGGACCCACTACTGGGTCATAAAATCAGTGAAACAAGCCAGGCATTTGAAAAAAAGAATTAGACTCGGCTGCACTAGATAGTACCCAGGTGCATCACAGGTGGTGAACAGGTTTCGGGAGACTTTACTTTGAAAAGTGCTTGCACATGTGTGTACATGTGCATGTGTGCCCTTGTGTGTCACCTTCAAGCTGTGGCTGAGTCAGCAGAGAACAGCCGGATGCTGGTGACCAGTGCTTTGCAGGCATGATCTCATTGAAAGCTCACAGTAACCTCGTGGGTTAGGGATAGGTTCTAGAGAAGAGGGGCCCAGCCTCTGCAAACGTGGCCTTCATACCCTGATCACCTCACCTTTTCTGAAGGCAACATCACCAGCCCTTTCTTGGGTAAAGTCCAGGCAGGGGTCTCAGCTTAGGTGCCTGAAACCCCAAGGCTGGGCCACCAGGCAGATGTTCCAATCTCACATCTGCCTCTACCCTAAGTGGACAGATGGGGTAGAAGGGCTTCCGGTCCTAGGGACTGAGACCTTGGAAACCTGGATGCCAGGTCCAGAAAAATAGAAGATGAAGCCCGTGTGCGCTGCCTTCCCAGCTCCCGCCTGCAGCTCCTGAGTCTCCCTCCTTGTTCTGATGCTCAGATGCTGAGCCTAGCCATCACATGCCCATCTATTGAGAAGAACGCTCAGCATGGTGGGCCAGGAACAAAGAGGCCCTTTTCTCCTGGAAGATGCTGCATCTCCACAAGTGTCAGTACATAGGGTGGCACTGCCCAGCAGGCGAGGGGGAGGACTTGTTTCCCAGTGGGGAGGGAGAGAGAACATGCTGGCCAGGCACCCAGACCACCCGGGACACCTGATCACCTGCTAGGCAGAGGCCTAGAGGCCAGGCTGGGCCCTGCCGGGGAGGGACAACAAAGGGCTATCTAGGGTCACCACACAAGGCCTGCTCCTGAGGGCCCTGCTCCTGGGCGGTGCCAGAAAAATCACCTTCTTTCTCTCCTGGCAAGTCAAGTCCTGTTTACTCCATTTGTCTCTGTCTCCCCAGCCCCAAAGCCCCTGCCAGCTGCTGAGAACATATGTTCTGAGCTCAGGGCCAGTGGTGGGTGCCTGCTGTCTATGTCTAGTGCCTTCGCCTTCACCCGGGTGCTGGAACCTATAGGGGGTGGTCTGGGTGAGCATCCAAGTTCGGCCATGGGTGGCAGGTCCAGCTACCTGGATGGAGATTCAGTTGGGGGTATTTTTTAGGCCCCCGTGGCCAGAAAGAGTAGAAACCAGAAATTTATTTTCTCACTGTTTAGGAGGCTAGATGTATGAATTCAGGGTGGCTTTCTCTCTCTGTGGGCTCTGGAGGAAGGTCCTTGTCTCTTCCTAACTTCTGCTCCTGGGTAATCTTCATGTTGCTTGGCATCTCTCGTCCCCTATCTCTGCTTGCTAGTTTGCATTTAATCTGTTTTATATGTCAAAAGAGATTGACTCAAGATATACCCTGTACTAATCCTGCCTCATTAACATAATAAAGACAACTCATTTCCAAATGGGACTATAACCACAGGCATAGAGGTTAGGATTTACAACACATATTTTTGGGGAACATAATTTAAGCCATAAAATTGTGCCAGTTCACAGAATTGGAATAGCCTTTCTTCCATTGATTTCAGCCTTCTTTCATTTTTACAGTGATGGTTTAGGGTTTTCTGTGTACAAGTCTTTCACCTTCCTGGTGACATTTCTTCCTAGGTACTTTCTTCTTTTAGATGCTCTGGTCAGTGGTCATGTTTCCATCATTCCCTTTGCCACTTGTATAGGACCATGTCATCTGTAAAAAGGGATCTTTGTACTTCCTGCTTCCTGATGGGGATACCATTCAAACTTTTCTAAAATTTTATTTTATCTTTTCTTATCCTATTATCTATTTATCCATCTCTCTGCGCATCCATCCATCCATCCATCCATCATCTATCCATCCATCCATGATCATCCAGCCAGCCAGCCATCATCATCGGGCCAGCCATCCATCCAACTATCTACCTGTCATAGATTGAATTATGCCCACTAAAAACTATATGTATCAATTTGGCTGTCATGATTCCCAGTATTGTATGATTGTGTAACATTCTGTAATCTGATGTGATTTCCTTATGTGTTGTAAACT
>NW_004444367.1:7266-9840 GCF_000243295.1 Trichechus manatus latirostris | reverse complement strand
CACCCACACCCACACCCACACCCACACCCACACCCCCACCCACACCCCCATCCACTCATCCACCTATCATCTATCTATCTATCTACCTATCTACCTATCTGTCTATCTACCTATCATCTGCTTTTTTCTAGCTTAATTGCTCTGGCTATGATTTTAAGAATGATGTTGACCGGTAGTGGTTAGAGTGGGCAGCATCACTATCTTCCTGACCTTAATGAAACCAATCTTTCTGCACTGAGTACGATGTTAGTTGTGGGTTTTTCATAAAATCCCCTTAATCCACTTTAAGGATTTCCCTTCCACTCATATCTTGTTGAGTGCTTTTTAAAAATCAAATCAGGAAAGTGTTGAATTTTGTGGGCTTTTCATAATCATAGCTACCCTTTATCCTGTGGAAGAATTTTCCTTTCACTCCTATCTTGGTGAGTTTTTTGTTTTGATTTTTTTCAAATAAGGAAAGGGTGTTAAATTTTGCCTAATGCCATTTCCGCACTGTCTTAGTTATCTAGTGATACTATAACAGAAATACCACAAGTGGATGGATTTAACAAAGAGAAATTTATTCTTTCAATTCTAGGAGGCTAGAAGTCTGAATTCAGGGTGCCAGATCCAGAGGAAGGCTTTTTCTGTCTGTCAGCTCCGAGGGAAGGTTCTTGTCACAATCTTCCCTGGTTGAGGAGCTACTCGGTGCACGAATCCCAGGTCTATAGGACACACTATTCTCCTGGCTCTTGGTTCTTGGTGCTATGAGGTCCACATGTATCTCTGCTCACTTCTCTCTTTTATATCTGGAAAGAGATTGACTTAAGACACAACCTAAACTTGTAGACTGAGTCTTGCCTCATTAACACAACTGCTGCTAATCACACCTCATTAACAACATAGAGGTGGGATTTACAACACATAGGAAAATCACATCAGATGACAAAATGGTGAACAATCACTCAATATCATGGCCTAGCAAAGTTGACACACAGTTTTGGGGGACAAAATTCAATCCATAACATTCCACCCTTTGGTCCCCCAAAATTTGTGTCCTTGCCACATGTAAAACACATTCATCCGCATCATATCATAGCAAAAGCCTTAAATCAACTCCAAGTTCAAATTCCAAAAATTCCTCTTTATCTGTGAAATCTAGAATTCAAGTTATCTGCTTCTGAAGTACAATGGCAGAACAGGCACAGGGTAGATATTTCCATCACAAATGGGAGAAATTGGAGGGAAAGAAGGGGTAACAGGCACCAAGCAAGTCAACAGACTACATTGCATTAGCTCTCAAGGCTTGAAAATAATCCTCTGTTCTTTGAGACTATTTAGACAGTGGCCCTGCCCTGCAGACTCTAGGTATTGGCCACACTGTACGGATTCTGAGTGGAGGCCCTTTGGTCCTGGGCTTCAGATTCGCCTTCCAGGCCCACTTGAATGGCAACTCTGCTCCCTCAGGGTTGGACAGCCCCATTTTTCTAGTCCATCTGAGTGGTGACTCTACTGTTTGAGACCCCAGGTGCCATGGTCATATCCTTTGAGACTGAGGCAGCTCTGCTTCCTGGGTTCCTTGTCTGTTCAGCTTCAGCTTCCTGGTTCCTTGGCCTCTTGGTCTCTTAGGCCTCACCACCCACCTCTTGCCCTTCTGGGGCAAATGTTCCAAAGCTCTTAAGTTCCACTGATAAGTGCCTGTAGGCACCTTACTCCGTGAGTAAACTTCAGCTGGAAGGCACTCAAGCTCTCTTGCTCCATGAGTCAGCAAGCCTAGCTCCACCGATAAGTGCCTAGAGGCACCTCACTCTGCCCAGAAGCCTCCTGTGCAAAGGCAATCAGCTCTTCCGCTCCCAGCGTCAGCTTTAGTGGTGTCTCACACTGGTCTCCTGGTTCTGCTACTTCTGGTTTTCTGCTACTACTTCTCTCCATCTGCACCATCTCCAGTGTAACAGCTCTTGTCACTTCCTTCTGAGTCCTTACAAGAATTGTCTTTGATTCCACCTACATTCTTTTCAAGGCAAGAGTCTAGGCTTTTACTATTAGGCACTTTAAAACTTCCAGCCTTTACTCACAGTTTCATAACCACTTTCACATTTCAGGTATCTGTTAGAGCAGCACTCCACTCTCTCTGTACCAAATTCTTAGTTATCTAGTGCTGCTATAACAGAAATACCACAAGTGGATGGCTTTAACAAAGAAAATTTATTCTCTCAGAGTCTAGGAGGCTAGAAGTCCGAATTAAGGGTGCCACATCCAGGAGAAGGCTTTCTCTCTCTGTCAATTCTGGGGGAAGGTCCGTGTAATCAATCTTCTCCAGTCCAGGTGCTTCTCAGTGCAGGAACCACAGGTCCAAAGGACCCACTATTCTCCTGGCTCTTGTTTCTTGGTGGTATGAGATCCCCATCTCTCTCTGCTCAATTCTCTCTTCTATATCACAAAAGAGATTGACTTAAGACACAACCTAATCATGTAGATTGAGTCTTGCCTCATTAATATAACTGCCAGTAATCCTACCTCATTGACATCATAGAGGTAAGATTTACAACACATAGGAAAATCACATCAGATGATAAAATGTTGGACAATCACACA
>NW_004444367.1:0-7166 GCF_000243295.1 Trichechus manatus latirostris | reverse complement strand
TTCAAGTCCTTTTCTGGATTGGGTTTGTCTCTCTGTTGTGAAGTTATAGGTAAACAGGTAGGGGTAGATGGGTAGAATGTTGAATATACACCCAGGATCTCAAGAACGGCCTGAGACATCTTCACCATTTTTCTTGGTAATTATAGCTGGTGGGGTTAGGTTTTAAATATGAACCATCTACAAAGAAGACTAAATCTCAGTTAACAAGAGGAGCCTCTTGTAAATTACTTCTAGGAGTTAAAAGTTGGTCTGTCAACTCCACAAGAAAACTACTGGAACTAATAGAAAGATTCAGCAGAGGAGCAGGATACAAGATAAACATAAAAAAAACAGTTCTATTCCTATGCACTGATAGAACTATGAAAAAGAAATCAAGAAGTAATACCATATATATTAGCCACTAAAAAATAATAAAATACTTAAGAGTAAATCTAACCAGAGACATAAAAGACCTATACAAAGAAAACTACAAAACTGGTGCAAGAAATCAAAGGAGAACTACATAAGGGAAAAACATACCATGGTCCTGGATCAGTAGACACAACATTGTGAAAATGACAATTCTACCCAAAGTAATCTACAGATACAATGACATCCCACTGCAAATACCAACATCATTCTTTAACTGGAAGGAAAAACTAATCATTAACTTTATATGGAAAGAGAAGCCCGGCATAAGTAAAGCACTACTGAAGAAGAAGAATAAAGTAGGAGAACTCAGACTACCTGACCTCAGAACCTACTATATAGCTACGGTATCAAAACAGCCTGGTAGTTGTACAATGACAGATGCATTGACTAAGAGAACAGAATTGAGAATCCAGATGTAAATCTATCTACCTACCATCACTTGATCTTCGACAGAGGCCCAAAGTCCATTAAATGAGGAAAAGACAGTCTTTTTAACAAATGGTGCTGGCAAAACTGGATGTCTATCTGTGAAAAAATGATACAGGACCCATAGCTTACACCATACACAAAAACTAATTCAAAGTGGATCAAAGAGCTAAATATAAAACCAAAAACTATAAAGGTCATAGAAGAAAAAACAGGGTCAATGCTAGAGGCCCTAATACACAGCATAAATAGGATAAAAAAACCATAACTAACAACACACAAACACCAGAAGATAAGTGGGATCTTCTAAAAATTAAACAGTTATGCTCATTGAAAAACTTCATCAAAAGAGTAAAAAGAGAACCTACAGACTGGGAAAAAAATTTGGCTGTGACAAATTCGACAAAGGTCTAATGTCTAAAATCTGTTGGAAAATGCTACATTTCTACAGCAAAAGGCAAATAATCCAATTACAAAATGGACAAAGGGTATGAACAGACACTTCACCAATGAAGACATTCAGGTGGCTAACAGACCTATGAGGAAATGCTCCTGATCACTAGTCATTAGATCAATGCAAATAAAAACTACAGTGAGATACCATCTCACCCCGACATTACCAGCATGAATCAAAAAAAACAGAAAGTAACAAATGTTGGAGGCTGCGGGGAGATTGGCACTCTTGTGCACTGCTGGTGGGAATGCAAAATGGTACAACTATTTTGGAAAATGATATGGCACTTCCTTAAAAAGCTAGAAATAGAAATACCATTCGATCCAGCTATCCCACTCCTAGAAATATATCCTAGAGAAATAAGAGCCATCACACGAATACACATATGGACACCCATGTTCATTGCAGCATTATTCACAATAACAAAAAGATCAAAACAACCTAAGTGCCCATCAACAGATTAATGAATAAACAAACTTTGGTATGTACACACAATGGAATAATATGCAACTATAAAGAACAATGATGAATCTTTGAAGCATCTTACAACATGGATGAATCTGGAGGGCATTATGCTGAATAAAATAAGTCAATCACAAAAGGACAAATAGTGTATGAGACCACTATTATAAAAACTCATGAGAAGCTTTACACGCAGAAAGAAACGATCTTTGATGGTTACAAGGGACGGGAGGAGTGGTTAGGGAAAACACTAAATACTCAATAGATAAGTGGTAACTTTGGTGAAGGGTAAGACAGTACACAATACTGGAGAAGTCAGCACAACTTGACTAAAGCAAGGTCATGGATGCTTCATAGACACATCCTAACTCCCTGAGGTACTGAATTACTGGGCTGAGGGCTAGGGACCATGGTCTCGCAGGACATCTAGCTCAATTGGCATAATATATTTTATAAAGAAAACATTCTACATCCTACTTTGGTGAGTAGCGTCTGGTGTCTTAAAAGCTTGTGAGTGACCATCTAAAACCCTCCACTGGTCCCAACCCTTCTGGAGCAAGGGAGAATGAAGAATATCAAAGACACAAGAGAAAGATTAGTCCAAAGGGCTAATGGACCACAACTACCACAGCCTCCACCAGACTGAGTCCAGCACAACTAGACGGTGCCCAGTTACAACCACTGACTGCTCTGACAGGGATCACAGTAGAAGGTCCTAGACAGAGCTGGAGAAAATGTAGAACAAAATTCTAACAACAACAACAAAAAAAAAACAGATTTAATGATCTGACAGAGACTGAAGAAAACCCAAGGGTATGGCCCCTTGAGACCCTTTTAACTCAGTACTGAATTCACTCCTGATGTTAGCCCTCCAGCCAAAGATTAGACAGACCCATAAAACAAAATGAGACTGAATGGGCACACCAGTCCAAGGGCAAGGAAGAGAATGCAGGAGGAGACAGGAACACTGGTAATGGGGAACCCAAGATCAAGAAGGGAGAGTGTTGACATGTCGTGCGGGTTGGCAACATATTGTCACAACATATTGTTAATGAGGAACTAGTTTGCTGTGTAAACCTTCATCTAAAGCACACACACATGAAAAAATTGGACTGTCAAGTCTAAACAATCATGTACAGGGTAATCACTATCCTCAGGAAGGGGTACAGGCGTAGTAGGATTTAAGCATGCCACTGTGTGTAGCCTGATGTTAAAGGCTACTAAAAGAACGACTTCATAAGAAGTCAGCTGGCTGCCTGAGAGATGCTGGGTTAAGGTGGAATTCAAAATATCACATACTGCATGGGGCACATAAACATCAAGAAAGTTTCCTAAAATTATATCTGCTTTTGCTTCCCCTAACTTTACAGTAGCAGCTACTGCCCTAAAGCAAGGAAGGTAACCTCTGGCAAACGAGTATAGTTGTAAACTGTAGTAACCATCTGGTCTTTGTTATCCTCTATGCTTCTGTGTGAAGACTCCTAAAGGATTTTCAAATATTTCATGAACAAAAACAGAAAAGTCCAAATTGTAATTAGGAAATCCTGAAGCTTGTGTATTTACAAGATGTGCTGACTGAGTCTTATTTAGCTACCGTAATTTCTCTCTCAGCCTGTGCACTTGGAGGCTCTGTGTGTTGTCTCTGTACGGTCATCAAAGGGGGTCATCCAAGGGAGTGAGAAATCATGCAAATCTTGAAATTTCCAGAAAAATAGTATCTGATTATTGAAATTTTTCAAAACTAAAACCCATTTAAACCTATACAATGATGCAATTCTGGTACTGATTTTTTAAGGGCTGACTGAAATTACGAATGTATATTACAAAAAAAAAGGAATAGTTTTGTTTCCACAGTACCTGGTACATAGACAGGAAGGAAGTAACACCGGCTGAGATATATTCCTGAACGCAACTCAGGAGAAGAAATAAACTGAAGTACATATATTGAGGACCTTTTCCTTAAGACATCTCTACCACGCATTCCTAGCAGATTTGTAGAGCCAGGGGACAGTGAGAATATGATGTAGTGCATATAAACATGGAAATACAATGTAGTAGGAAATGCAGAGGCAGTTGATGTGATAATCAAGCATTTCTTATTGAAAGGCACTCTGGGATGTTTGAATGAACAGCAGGGCTGCCTGAGGCAAAAATAACCCTTGGGTGATGGATGTCTTGCTTTCTAAGAGCAGCACCACCCTGTGCCTTGTCTAGTAGGAAAGCTGGGAAGTCAAATCTGGAATCAGAGGCTTTAAAAAAAGCTAGCTTGAGAGGGTTCACATTTCAATTGAGTTTATTTCTCAGTATGTTAACTGACTCTTCTTAAGCAGAATCTTTGGATTTTGGATTCAGTGTGCATCTCTTAAAAGGGAAAGTATTTGCTTAGGTCTGATATATCAGAAAGTATCTGGAATCCTGGAGTTTTGTTCAATTCCGTAAATGTTTTTTATTTTCTGTTTATTGTGGTAAATATGTATGTAACAAAACACTTGTCATTTCAACTTTCTTCACATGGACAGTTCAGTGACATTGTGTTCATCATGTTGTGCAAGCACCACCACTATCTGTTTCTAAGCATATTACCAATGGAAAAATAATATTTTATTGTGTTTTAGATTCCTATTCAAGAATTTGTACACAAATTGTTCAGTGACATTGGTTACATTCTTGACAACGTGTGAACATTCTCATTATTTCCCTTCTCGTTGTTCTGTTTCCGATAATCTAGTTTCCCTGACTCTTACGTTTTCATCTTTGTTTTAAAGTAATTGTTGACCATTTGGTCTCATATAGGTGATTTTTAAAAGGAGCACTGTACTTGTGGGTGATATTTATTATATTGGGAGCAATCTGTTATTCAGGTGCAAGGTGACCTTCAGGGTTAGTTTCAGTTCAAGATTTGAAGAGTAATTCAGGACAATGGTTCTGGGGAGCCATCCAGTCTGAACCAGTCCAGTAAGCCTGTTTTTTTTTTAAATGAATTTGTGATTTGTTTGAAGTTTTTCTCCCATTCTATCAGAATCCATCTATTGTGGCCCTGATCAAAAGGAATGGTAGTGGTAGGTGGGTACCATAGAGTTCTTATGGTCTCAGGACAGATAAGGCCTTGGTTTGTGTAGACTATTTGTCTTGTAGACAAGTTAATTCTTTGAGTCTTTGGTTTCCTACTTTTTCTTTTTCTGCAGATAGGTAAAGACCAATAGTTGTATCTTAGAAGGCCACTATCAAGCTTTTAAAACCCTAGACACTACTTAGAAAACTAGGATGTAAAGTATAACTTGATGAACAATATTATACCAATGGATTGAGATGTTCCACGAGATTCTGGTCGTAATACTTCAAATTCAGAAAACCAACCCCGTTTGGTTATGTCTAAGAAATATTCATACCTGTTCCCACTATGTGATATATTATATATATTAATATGTGTGCCTACAGTCCTGTAGATGTATATGCATATACACCTATATATACATGTAAGTATACTCATATATACATACTTAAACACATACATGCCTGTGTGCATATTTACATACCCGCATATATATTTTTTGGTTGTTTTTGCTTATATTTCAAGATTATATATTCCATGCTATTACCAACAAGTTCTTTTTCCTTGTGTACATTTTACTAACATGGTTTGCCTTCATCAAGCTGTGTAGACTTCACTCTCATTCGGTGTTAGCTTTCCTATCACTAAAAATAACAAGTGTCTACTATCTAGAGAGTGAATTCCCCCAATCCCGTCTCTGGTAAACACTAATGAGCATTATTTTCTGTATATTTTTATTTGTTCATGTCATTTCATAAAAGTGATAGCATACAATATTTGTTGTTTTGTGACTGGCTTATTTCCCTCTAGGTAGTGTCCTCCAGGTTCTTCCATGTTCCAAGGTGTTTAGGGAACTCATTTTTCTTTATTGCTGGGTAGTATTCCATTGTATGTATGTATCACATTTTACTTATCCTTTTATCCGTTGATAAGAACTTAGCTTGTTTCTGTCTCTTTGCTATTGTGAATAGTGGTGCGATGAACATAGGTGTGCATATGTCTGTTGGTGTCACTTCTATCAGATCCCTAGGGCATATACCTGGAGTGGAATTCCTGGGTCATATGGCAGCTCTACCTCCAGTTTTTTGAGGAATCACCAGACCGTTTTGCAAAATGGCTGTTATCACTTAGCATTTTCACCAGTAATGGATGAGGGTTCCAATTTCTCCAGATCCCCTCCAACGCTTGTTATTTTCCCTTGCTTCAGTTTGTGATTTTTTGTCTTAGCCATCGTAGTGGGAGTGAAATGGTATCTCATTGTGGTTTTGATTTGCATTTCCCTGATACCTAATGACACTGAGCTTCTTTTCATGTGTCTGTTGGCCATTTGAATATTCTCTTTGGTGAAATGTCTGTTCATGTCCTTTGCCCAGTTTTTGATAAGGTTATTTGTCTTTTGGTTATTTTGCTCCTTTATTTTCTTCCAAATACTGTATGGTTTTAACTTAAATTTAGGTCCTTGATCCATATTGATGTAGTTTTTGTGTATGGTGTGAGATATGGATCTTGTTTCATTTTTCTGCTTGTGGAAATCCGGTTTAGCCAGCACCATTTGTTGAAGAGACTGTTTCTTTCCCATTGAACGGATTTGCCCCAAATCAGTTGACCAGAGACGTTTGGATTTATTTCCGGATTTTCACTTCTGGTCCATTTGTCTGTGTGTCTATGACTAAACAAGTACCAGGCTGTTTTGATTTGCTGTAGCTTTGTAATACGTTTTGAAGTCAGGAAGTGGAAGCCTGGTACTTGGTCCTTCTTTTTCAAAATTGCTTTGGCTATTCAAGGTCTCTTGTCTTTCCATAGAGAAATGAGGATTACTTTTCCGATTTTGTAAAGAATGCTGTTGGAATTTTGATTAGGATTTCAGTCTATCTGTAGATCATTTTGTGTGGTATTGACATCTTGGCTATATTAAGTCTTCCAGTCCATGAGCATGGAATGTCCTTCTATCTGTTTAGGTCTTCTTTAGTATCTTTCAGCAGTGTTTTATAATTTTCATTGTGTAAGCCTTTCACATTGCTAGCTTCATTTATTCCTATATATTCTATTGTCTTAAATGCTTTTGTAAATGGAGTTCTTTTCATTCCATAAAAATTTATTTTGGAATAAAAATTCCATAATTTTTTATTCCATTTGATAAATGCTAAGAATGCAGCTCAAGCTATTCCACTTGTGAGGAGCAAGGACCTAGATGAAGCCAGGAGCTACTTTCTAGGACTGCCTCTCAACTGTCTTGGTCAGATAACAAGTAAGTTTGAGACAAAACGTTGATGTGTCAACATTTATTGTGAAATGTCTATGTATTAATAAGTGCAATAAGAAAAAAACTGTATGACAGTAAATGTAGTAGGAAAAAACCTT
>NW_004444366.1:250124-251296 GCF_000243295.1 Trichechus manatus latirostris | reverse complement strand
GTGTCCTAGCTTCTTGTTTTGTTTTGATATGCCCAAATAGGCTGCTCGTATGAGCTAGTTTGATTATTGGCACCTTTGAAGCTTTAATGTCCTGTCACCAGGTGGTTAGATCAGGTCGATTTATTTCATCCAGAAGTAAAAAATATTCCTCCGTTATGCACACATCACAATTTCTTCACTCCTGTCCCTGAAAGTATGGCAGTCAGGACATCCCACGTAATTAAAGGTAGAGCAATTTGCTTGTGGTAGATAGAAGATAAGTTCCTACCCAACCACTTTTAGTACACTCTTCTTATCCTTTTAAAGAGATGTTGCACTGTAACCAGGAGCCACAACATACATACATAACACATTATATACACAGGTGCAAACACACAGACTTGCAAAAGATAGAGCTGGGTTGGAGGCACAAGCCTCAATTTCATGGAAATGTTTTATACCTTGGGGCAGAGAGGTCTCATTCTTTTAAACCATCTGGCTCCTATTAGTGCAGGGTCTGCTGTCAGCATTTGCTAAAATAGGGGAGAGGCTCTGCCTGTGTCACCCTAGGGAGGATCATTATTTAATGATAGGATTGCTTTAAGTTTTTATTTGTCTACTGTACAAAATGGTAACATAAATAGATACTTTATTAGTTAGAGATGATGTATTTTCAGTGTTTAATCATATCTACTTAAATATATCTTTGTTGTTCAATTTTCCTTGCAGACTTTATAAACTAAATTTTTCTATTCAAGCAATCCTTGCTGTTGTTAGCTGCTGTCGAGTTGACTTTGTCTTATGGCAACCCCAAGTAAAATGGAATGAAATGTTACCTGGTCCTGCACCATCTTCACAATCATTGATGTACCTGAGTCCATTGTTGCAGCCATGTGTATTTTGAGTGACTTCCAACTTAGGGGGCTCATCTTCCAGCAGTATATAACACAATATTCTGTTGTGACACATAGGGTTTTCATTGACTAATTTTTGGCAGTCGATTGCCAAGCCTTTCTTCCCAGTCTGTCTTCATCTGGAAGCTCTGCTGAAACCTATCCACCATGGATGTCCCTTCTGGTATTTGGAAAACTGGTGGCATAGCTTCCAGGATCAGAGCAACACACAAGCCACCACAGTATGACAAACTAGTTGGATGATGCCATGCAAACCTAGCAGACTAGTAGACTAGCAGC
>NW_004444366.1:190244-223311 GCF_000243295.1 Trichechus manatus latirostris | reverse complement strand
GACAGAGCAGGAGAAAACTGGGGTGCAGAACTCAAATTCCAGTAAAAAGACCTGACTTAATGGTTTGACTATGACTGGAGGGACCCTGGAAGACATGACCCCCGGAAGCTCTGTTAGCTCAAAACTAAAACCATTCCTGAGGCCAACTCTTTAAACAAAGATTAGACTGGACTATGGGACATAAAATGATACTCATGAAGAGTGTGCTTCTTAGCTCAAGTAGATACACGAGACTAAATGGGAAGCTCCTGTCCGGAGGCAAGATGAGAAGGTGAAGAGGGTCAGGAGCTGGTTGAATGGACACAGGAAATCAAGGGTGGAAAGAAGGCGTGTGCTGTCACAGTATATGGAGAGCAACTGCGGTCACATAACAAAGTGTGTAGAAATTTTTGTATGAGAGACTAACTTGAATTGTAAACTTTCACTTAAAGCACAATAAAAAAAAATCTAAATTTTTTGCTTCATTCATTATTCAGCATTTACTCATTGAGCCTTTGCTACAGTCTATTCCTTTATTATTCCTTATATTGATAAACAGGGAGGTATTCAACAAGCAAGTGGATATATCATTAAACTGAAGATTATGAAAAGGTTTCTAAGCAACATAAACAGGGTGGTGGTATAAAGAATAATATAGACGTCATAAAGGTTGGTAAGATAAGGATCTTCTGAGAAGTTTAAGCTTATAGCATAAGAATGAAAAAGAGTCTGCCATACAAAAGGATGTAGAAGGGGGTTACACAGCCAAGTAGAATGAACAGCATTTTCAACGACTATGAGACAGGAAAGATCTTGACCTTAAACTCACTGATTCATGGGCTTTATTCCTCCAGGAGAAAGTTCTGTGGCCATCCACTTGCTTACTTCTGCTGGCCCCTACTAGCAAAACCACACGAGCTTATTAAAATATTTCCATTGTTAGAGTGATTAACAGTTATTGTGGTTGCATTTAAAAAGAATTATAATATAGATAATAATTACTTTATAAACTATCTTTTTTAAAACCACATACATTTGTAGCGATAGGATTGCATTGTGTACCCTTCAGCAGACTCTTGGAGATCTGAATGTGAGGCCCTTGTGGCGGGGCAGCTACCATCCTGGCACATCAAACCAATTCCTGATTCAGCCTCTTGCCGACTCTTGGAATTGAGGCAATTTCTGTAACTGGCTGTGTGTTGCTCTGATGCTGGAAGCTATGCCACCAGGATTTCACATACCAGCATGTTCACCCATGGCGTACAGATTTCAGCAGAGCTTCCAGGTTAAGGCAGACTAGGAGGAAAGGCCTGGTGATCTACTTCCAAAAATTAGCCAATGAAAACCCTATGTATAACAGAGTATTGCCTGATGTATGCTGGAAGAGCAGCCCGCCAGGTTGGAAAAATCTGTTAAAACCTGTTGCCGTCAAGTCAATTCCGACTCATAGCGACGCTATAGGACAGAGAAGAACTGCCCCAAAGGGTTTCCAGGGAGCGCCTGGTGGATTCGAACTGCCAGGCTTTTTGGTTAGCAGTCGTAGCTCTTAACTGCAACAACACCAGGTTGGAAGGCACTGCAGATATGGCTGGGGAAGCGGCGCTTTCTCAAAGCAGTTGTTAGCTGCCGTCCGGTGTATTCTGACTCGTGGTCACCTAGAGTCAACCTTAGCGATGCATACTGCTTTCGGGACCTCCATTTGCTAATGTAGCACAACTCAAGAAGTTGCAAACATCCCTTATTGATTGAAATGTTAAGTGTACAAAATATGAATCAAGGTTGGATTCGCACAATAGCCATAACAATGGACTCAAACATACCAATGATCATGAAGAAGGCACAGAACTAGGCAACATTTTCTTCTGTTGTACTTAAGGTCCCCATCAGTCAGCGCTGACTGGATGGCACCTAACAACGACTTTGAATTTTAGTTTATTTACTAGCAAAAAACACGTACTTAAATACTACTGTGAAAATTGACTAAAATATTTTTAAAGCACCTGGCAGTATGCTTGGCACAAAATAGCCTTTCAAATATTATTTATAATATCTTATAAAAGCAGATCTGTTATATATGTTCATAATAGTAAGAATTCATATATATTGAGATGCACCAGATACTCTTCTAAGAGTTTATCCTCACAACCATCCAATGGAGTAGGAGCAATTTTACATATTTCTTTATTTTATATCACAGGAAAATATGCAACTTGCCCAAGATCACAGAGAGGGGAAGTGGCAGAGCCAAGATTCAAGCTAGGCAGTCTGGCTTTGGAACTTGTGTTTTTAATAACTACCTTTAAAATATATTATCTCATTTAGAAAGAAATCAGTAAAAAACGAATCTTGCCAGTCTCTTAGGTAAGCAACACAATGAAATGTGAATTGCATTAGGTGTGAAATCTGAAGCTAAGAGAAATTGCTTGCTTCGCACAGAACCAATGCATTCTATTTATAAGTCACCTCTGCAGCAGATTAAGGCCAGTTTTCAGAAGTAATGTCTTCCTCCCCCCTAAAAAAGACAAATTGGCCATTAAGATATACACTTGTTATTATAAAGGGTCCTGCATGTATATTGCATAAGAGATTTACACAGCAATTTATTGTCACGCAGATTACAGCATGTAAATTTCCAAAAATCAACTTGGCGTCACTGGAAAATCACACCCCTGAGGCCCAGGCATGGTAGCCGATTCCACAGCAGCTGAATCATAAAGACTTTTATAGATCAATAACCCTCAACCTTGCTGCATTAAAAAGCATCTTCATCAACAAAGAGAGTTTCAGGGAGCCTCAAAAGCACAGTGGGATTATTAGAACAGGTGGATTTTTACGTGTGTGTGTGTGTTTTATTTTTTGCAAGGTCATTGTTGCACAGCTACATCGTGATTTAGTTTTAATATTGAAATATAATACAGTAAAATGGTGTAATACCCAAATACATGTTAACGTCTTTCTCCTCCTTTTCTGGGGAAAGAATGCTTTTTATACTGATCCCCAAATCGTTAGAGGAGGGATAAGTTACTGAAATGCATTTGGTTTTGCCAGCTGACTGTCTTAAGTTTTTCCGTATCGTGTCCTTAAGCCTTGATTTGCTCATGTGTAAAATTTGAAGATAATAACCACTTCATAAATTCTTGATCCCCAGAGTACATATCCTATTGAGCTACTTACCTGAGAGAAATATGACTGAGATTTATTCTGTAACAATTTACTCCAAGGAAATTGAGATTTCTAGTTACCTGTATTGTATTGTCTAACATAAAAAAATAGTAAATTCATATACCTTTCTAATAAAAAAGATTAAAAAATTAAGTATTTTTTGAATGATGACCAATTATTATGGCTATTTACATTGGCCAGTGGTTGAAATACTGTATAATGTTAAAAAGATGTGAACTGAGGATGATTTTTAGGTTGCTTCCATCTAATTGTTGGGCATTGATAAGAAGATAGGAAGGAAGGAATATTATTGAGCACCTATCAAGTGGCACATTGAATTTGTATAATTCTCACAATAACTATAGTGGCATTATTATCCCTATGTTACAGAGTAGGTTATTGAGACTCAGACTATGAACTAACTAACCTCGTTGCCGTAGAGCTGAGTCTGACTCATAGTGACCCTATAGGATAGAGTAAAACTGCCCCATGTGGTTTCCAAGGAGTAGCTGGGAGATTCCAACTGCCAGCCTTTATGGTTAGCAGCCATAGCTCTTAACCACTGCACCACCTGGACTCCATTAACTAAGTAGTTGAAATTAATAAAGGCACTAATTAAGTAGAGTAGAAATTTGAACCCAGGTTTGTATGGAGTCCAAAATTCTTTCCAGTCCCTTAAAAACCAAAAAATCTAAACCCATTACAGTTGAGTGGGTTCTGACTCATGGCGAAGCCATGTGTTACAGAGTAGAACTGCTTTATAGGGTTTTCTGGGCTATAATCTTTACAGAAGCAGATTCCAGGGCCTTTCTTCCACGGTATCATTGGTTGGGTTCGAACTGCCAGCCTTTAGGTTAGTAGTTGAGCACAAACTGTTTGCACCACCCAGGGACTTTCCAGCCCCTTACCGCCTCTCTATTTTAATTGTTTTGGAGTGATCTTGGCATAATCTAATTGCTTGAATAATAATCAACTATTCTAATGATTACATAATCTGCCATCTGCACAACTTGATTATAACGTGGGTGATTTGGTTCAGTGAATATACACTGAGAGGTTTACTTTAAAGGATGGGACCTATAACCACAGTTGGTTTAACTAATTTCGCTGATATAGTATTAACAAACAAAACAAAAAAGCCCTTTAATACAGTTATACAACTGAATTTACCGTTCAATTCAAACATCACACCTGTATATATATATACTTAGACTAAATATTTATACTTAGATATTTGAAATAGTAAATTATATACATTCTATTCAGTAAAATACAACTGATGAATTTAATGGTGAATGTCACCGAGTATGACACTGAGGAGTTTTCATTAATTCATTAGATATTATAATGGCAGTAGAGCTTATATGAAGTCAGTTAGAGATGCACATTGAAATGCTTGTGGGTAAAATGACGGGATGTCTGGGGTTTTCTTTAAAATACTTCAGCAAGAAAAAGATAAAAAGTGGGGTAGATAGATGAAACAAGATGGGTGAAAAAATTGTTAAAATTGAGTAATGGGTACATAGGGATTCATCTTTTGAATATATTTGAAAATTTTCATAGTAGAGAGTTTATGAAAACAATCAACTGATCATATGCATCAGGTTGAGGCTGAGAAACAACTCGATGAGTTTGCTCTGATTGACTATATGTTCAGATGTTTACTGTTCTGTTTGTGGTTAAAAATCTGTCTTTCAAATCGTTAGGATAATATCTAGGCATCCTGAATGTCTAGTCTCAGGATGCACTGATCCCTCTCAATGTTTTTTGATAAGATATAATTTCATGGTATGAATGTATGAATTTCTGAGAGACATGATAATGTATACTCTTGACCAAAGGAGACCTGGCTTTGGGATCACATTTCAATTCAATTTTTATTCTCCTGAATATAGCACTATAAAATGGCTTTAATACAAATCTTACGTGTTTTCATCTGATTTTAATTAAAGCCAAGACTTCCAATGGAATAACATTTAGATCCAAAAAGATGATGGACTATTGCTTCCTTATGTCATTAGCACTTCATTATTTTTTCTCTTGTTCATCTTTTGATATATGTCATCAAAACAATTACAGACTACACTCTGCAGAAAGGAATATTACATCATTGGAGATCTCTTATTAACATGACATTTACTATGTAAATTCATTTTTAATGTACTAGAAACTAAAATTTTTTAGTTTTATACCTTTAAAGTGTGCAGACGAATGGGAACTTATCTCTTTTATTGCTAGATAAAGTTTTAGTTACTTGTTTTTCAAGACCATTTTTATCTTCTAAATCACCAAGTCACTGCATTTTCTATTAAGCGTCATTCTCTGGCCTTAGGCAAATTGTGAAGTAAGATCGTTCTTGGTTCCCTTGAAGCTCTCCTTCAAGCAATTTCTTTCTTTATGGTGTCATCCTTGACCTCCCAGACCCACAACTGCATTGGAATAGTAGCACATTGCCAGACTCAAGGCATTTCATCCCTCACTGCAGACTTCTTTCCCTGTCCCTGAATCTCTGTCTCCACCCAATCTTTCCACTGAAAAGAGAGGAATCAGTTGGAAGTAGCTGATGTACATATTTGCAGCACTGTGCTAATAATCACAATAATGGTTTAAAAGTAAGCTTATCTTAGTAGGTCTTCAAGGGAATGCCAGAAGGTATAACCAAGCCACACTTTTTTTTCAAATGTGTCAGTTTTAATCCAGATAAGCACTTTAATTTTCATATCAAATCAAACATACATTTGGCAGCAGCAGATGCGATTTGCATGCATTTTAAAGCTTTATCACAAGACTTCAAGAGCTTTCAGGTTGGAGATGTGTTACTTTGGGGGCTGCCTTCCAACCTCAGAGTATATATTCACTCTTCAGTCTTCTCCTCCTCAGTGATGCTTCTATGAAAAAACTTTAAGGAACAACAGAAAGTGACTCTTCTCATGCACATTTATGCTTCAACGTGGTTTAAATAACATGGCCAATAAAGCATTTTAAGAAAGAGTGGAAATGTACTTTACAAAGGGTTGGTGATCTTACTGCTTTCAAATTGTTCCTTTGTAGATAGTTACCTTTATTTAAAGAGATTCTGGGACATTGTTAACATATTGTTTAATGCACAGAGACTCGGTCATTGCCCTTGACCAATGTACAACCTATTAAAGGCAATTATAAAAGAAAAGCAAAAATTCATTGGTGCCACAGAGAGTAGGATCAAGAGCTAGATGGTATAACTGGGGCCACCAGTTCTCCAGTTTCCCATAGAAAACTGGAGGAAAGACTCACTTCAGAACTAGTACTTCTTCCTTTTCTATTTCATATACCAAATATATTTTTAAAAAACACCTGGTTCTAAAGTTCACTTTTAACTATTTTTAAACATCCGTCTCTGAAAGCTAAAAGGTTTCATTAAAAATAACATGAGACATTGAGATCTATTTATATGGGATCAAACTGACAACAGCAACTCAAAAGATTAGATAGGAAACATTGGGGGCAGTAGGTTTGTATTAATAGGGGAGGCACAACTCGAAAAGGAGAGTGGGAATATTTGCACGACTCAAAGAATGTAATCAATGTCACTGAATGTAGAAATTGTTGAATTGGTGTATGTTCTGCAGTGTATTTTCTCAACAGCAACAGCAAAAATCAAGTAAATTATTTTAAAAAGTAGGACTTTGTACACATTGCACTCTAAATAACTTCTCCATTAATTCTGAGAATGTTACTGTCTTAAAACTTGGAAATTAATCAAAAAGGAATGGAAATGTAAATTTTCACTGGAACAGATGTCTGCCAATGGTTAAATGATAATCTCTGAGTTCCATTGTTACTTTAGGATTATAGTCAATAGGAAAAAAAAAAAAAAAATAGAGGGAGACAGGTAAGGTTCCATTCTGGGAAGTAGAGTTCCTTGGGCGAAAAAGCAAAGGAGAGAGACCAATTTAGTCAGAGGAAATTATAATACACCAATCATGATGATTGATCTTGCTCAAGCAGAAGGCACATGGAAACAATTTAAATGTTGTCCATGAAACTACTGCTTTCAGACTTGATTGCATTCTATTTATCAGGATCACTCTCTCAGAGGCACTGTGGAGAGACTCTGTCATTCCAGGAAAGAATAAGGGGTTTGGTAGATTCCTCCTTGGGACCAAAGGTGGGAAATGCAGAGAAAGGGAGGAGGCGGTTGGTACCACTTTTTATCTCTTTGTCTACTTCTTCTCTAATAGTGGAAATTTTCCTCAGAAGCTCTTGTAGTGAGTGCTTAGTTCAAACAGTCCATGTGGATGGATTTTGGAGAATTGGGATATGGCATTTTATTAAAGCCCCCTCCCCCACTTTATTTTTGTTCTTCAGCTATCTCCATTTTCATATGGGATGTAGGGATTCATTTAAATGGGCTATCTTTCTTAAAACTAAAGAAAAGATCGTTATTACCATGGCGTGGGTTTTACATAGAATTTCTCCGGTTTTTTTGAAAAACTCAACTGACTTTTTCCCTGGCCACATTTGAAGGTAAGACAACATACCTCTATACATGAGTATTTTCCTCCGTTACACAGATGAAAGAAAAGTAAAACCATTGCAAAGTTGTGCCATTTTCAAGAAAAGTCTTCTTCCAATCAATTTCATGTTTTTATTTAAGGTGGATTTTCCCCCAATGTTGGTATTTTGTTTTTGAGGATGAAAGTGATGTTTTTTGATGATGGCAGTTAGTAAAGGGATTATCCGATCCTCAAGGTCATTTGGGCCCTCTGGGGTTTGGGGAGGAATTTTTCAGCATTATGTTAGACTTGATTCTGAATGTGAAGATTGTCAGAAAGCTGTGAGTGATTGAAAGGGAGGGAAACATTCCTTTTAGTGGCTAGCAGAATAAGATGTTTATTTTTAGTAGTTGATCCTTTTTTTTTTTTTTACAAAATGGTAATAGTGATTATTTGATTAAATTAAATTGACTCAGAATCCTCCATAGAGATCAGATATCTAAAAGCATATGAACGAATCTTTTTCTTTGGTTTTGTATTTGGTATTTGAATTATGGCTTCCCTGTTTCCTGGTTTTGTGAACTTGGGGAGGTTTAACATCTTTAAGCTTCAGTTTTCTCATGTGTAAAATGAGAATAATAACACTACTTGCTTCAGAGGGTTGTTGTGCTATTTAAATGAGATAATTCGTTATCACAATGCCTACCACAATAAACATTAATCTACCAACCAAACCCATTACCGTCGAATCAAATTTCGATTCACAGTGACCCTATGAATAAAATTGCTTTATAGGGTTTCCAAGGCTGTAATTCTTCATGAAAGCAAACTGCCACATCTTTCTCTCGCTGACCGGCTGGTGGGTTTGAACTGCTGTCGTTTCGGTTAGCAGCCAGGCATTTAACCACTGTGCTACCAAGGCTCCGTAACATAAGCATTAGATATTGTTATTTAGAGTCATAATAACATAGCTGGTTTTCTATTCACCTTTTAGGAACATATTAAAAATTCATAATTGCTTATGGAGAGAAAGAGAAATGAAGCCATTTCTTCTTCTGTCATACAGATTGAGAAGCTTTGGGCCCAGGGAATCCATGAAAGCAGATCATCTATTGTGTGGCCTTCTTTCTGTTTTTTCCACATTGTCCTCATTTCTCCATCTCCAACCTCACTAAGCTCTTCTTCTTCTGTGTTGTTCCTGAATACACCCAAAATTTTCCTTCTCTGGGCTTTTGGAAATGCTGTTCCCTCTGACTGGAATGCTTTTCCACTTCAATCTCTCTGTTCATTGAATTTCAAACTGTTCAAACTTACATGCATCTATGTTATGAGTTATCTTCTGATTCACTAATTGGATGTCTTTACCATCCTCTGAGCACCACTGGTACTCTGTACCTCTCTTAAACCACCTTCTATTAATCATTTATGTACTTAATATTGTATGCCTGCCAATTTGCACATTGTATCTGAGTAATGACATATAGGAAGTAGTAGGCTATGGAAAAGGATCCCTCAAATAATGAACTTCTTGGTGATTAACTTCTCGTGGCTCTTGATTTCATACACACGATCACATTTTCCATAGCCATGATTTCTATGTTTGACAATCCCTGACTTCCAGGGCCTTCCACAATGCAGGAGCTGACCCGAATTCCTTCTGAGGATAAATATCCACCCGTACAAAGCTGGTAACGTATTACTATATGCAACTTAGAAATCTAGGAATCTTTAGCTGCATTTTGTTATCCACCCTGTCCTCCAGTAAAAGGTATCAGTGGCTATGGGATATACTCTTCCATGACTCATACAACAGATGAGCATCACTTCTCCTTCCTGGAGTCCTGGGTAACTAAGAGGAATGGCGAGCCATATATATTCTTGATGCCTTACCTGACACTTAAAGGTACTTAAGACACTTTTACTTGAGAGAAAAGAATCTATTATGAGGCTCTGTGGGTAAGTAAGAGAGATAATAGCCTGTATAATACAGGGAAGTCTCACATCAGATCATGATGCTTGCTGTTTCCTAAATAAATTACTTGATTAGGTTATTATATGGTTTACATACATCCTTTAGTTAACGTGCATGATAACTGAGGGGATAACACAGTAGAATATTAGTACACATTAATATTTCAATAAGGAGCCCTGGTGGTGGAATGGTTAAGAATGTGGCTGCTAACCAAAAAGTCGGTGGTATGAACCCACCAGCGGCTCTGTGGGAGAAAAGACCTGGAGATCTGCTCTTATAAAGATGACAGCCTAGGAAACCCCATGGGACAGTTCTACTTTGTCACATGAAGTCACTGTGAGTTAAAATAAACTCATTGTCACACCACAACAGCAACAATATTTCAATAAGCTTCTCTTACTTGCTAATTTTCAACTGTCAGAAGCTAGAGGTCTAGCTAAAATGCAAGTTGGATTTGGAGAATGGGACAGAGCAATGGTTACAAAATGCCTTGATCATGAGGTGCTTGGGGAGGTAGGTGACTCTTTAATGGGACCGCACACATTGTAGGTAGTAGTCTTGGGCAGAACTAAAGTGAGAGGGAAAAGCAATGATAAATTGTGCCTTTATATTTTTGTCAAGGAACAGTCAAGCCAAAATTGACTATAAAGAATAGGGTAATATATCCAATATTACACATTCAACAAAGCCACAATAATAAAAACAGACAGTATTGGCATAAGGATAAAATGTAAGCCAGGAGAGTGAGAGCATATAGATGGATGTATGCATGAGCAGTTAGTATCTGATAAAGATGGTACCTCAAATACATGGGAGAAGGATACACTATTTAGTTGATGATGCTGGGAAAACTGGGTAGTTATATGAAGAAAATAAAACTAGATCCTTGCTTTACATCATCAACAAAAATGGATTCCAGATGGTGTAAATATTAGGAGTGAAAAATGAGCCTATAAAACTATTAGTCAAAAATGGAAGATATCATTGTGATCTAAGAGTGGAGAAGGATTTATTAGACAAAAAAATAATGAAAATTGATGATTTTTTGGCACTGAGAAAGCAATATGTGTACAGAGTGAACTCTGAGTAGGTACAAATCCCAGTTCTGCCAATTACTATCTGTATGCTATGAAAAGTTACTGAAAATTCTCTGTGCCTTAATCTCCTTATCTGTAAAATGGATGTAATAATACATGCATACCTCACAGGGCTTTAATGAGGTTTGAAAGAGCTCATAAACATAATATCTGTACCTTTATCACCTCATCTGTAAAATGGACGCAATAATACATACACATCTCATAGGGCTTTTGTGAGGTTTAAAAGAGCTCATAAACAGAATATGTTTGGAATAGCTCTTGGCACAAAATTATTGCTTAATCCCTGTGTTTATTCACCAAATATTTATTGAGTGAAGACTATACGCCAGACACTGTTTTGGTTTTGGGGATACAGAAATGAATAAAAAAGACAAAAATTCCTGGACTCGTGGAGCTTACATGAGTGGGAAGAGCTATATAATAAACATATTGTATAATGATGATAAGTGTCAAGATGTAAAATAGAGAAGGGGGATAGAGTATTGCAGAGGCACGGTTGTAATTTAGACAGGTGGCCAGAGAAGATCTCCCTGAGAACGTTAGTTTTGCGTAAAGACCTGAAAAGTTGAGGAACAAGCCCTGTGACTATCTGGGGAAATGCGCTTGGCTGCTAACCAAAAAAGGAAGTCACCAGCTGCTCTATGGGAGAAAGGATCTTTGCAGAGGAAACAGCAAGTGCAAAGGCCCTGAGTTGGGAGATAGTCTGATGCAGTCAAGAAGCCTGAGGAGGCAAGTGTAGTTAAAGTAAAATGGGTGAGGGGAGAGAAACAGGATATAAGGACAAAAAGGTAAATGAGGGAACAGGTTGTTTATAGGCTTGCAGGTGATGCTAAATTCTGAGAGTCTAAGGACTTTGGCTTATACTCTCAATAGATGGGAAGCCATTGAAGGGTTTTGGGCAGAGAGATATTCTTTTAAAGGCTTGCTCTGGCTGCTCTGTTGGTAACAGACTGGAGAAGGTGAGTGCAAGTTCAGGCAGAAGAATGTAATAATTCAGGGCAGTTGGGGATAGTGAGAAGTAGTTATGTATAGCTGTATTTTGAAAGTAGAAATTAAATGATTTGCTAATTGATTGGATATGGAGGGGGAGAGAAAAAGAAAAGTCGAGAGTGATCCTAAGGTTTTTGGCCGGAAGAATTGGAAGAACGATGTTAGCATTTATTGGGGTGGGGGAGACTATTGGAAAATCATACTGGGGAAATATTGGAAGCTCAGTTTTACGGTCACTATGAGCTGGAATTGACTCGACGACAACAGGTTTGTTTGGTTTAGTTTTAGACATGTTAAGATGTCATTATCAACAAAACACAACCCCTCCGTTTTTTCAACTTTGTGTGTCTCATTCTTTGATGACCATCTCTTAGTCTCCAGCACTTCTTCTCTAACAATCGTTTAATTTCGCCAAGATCCTACCACCATTTTCATTCTCCATTATCCTCTTCATGTCCTTGCTTGCCTTTTTATCCACATTGTTTCATGGCCAATAATTATAAACTCTCAACTTTTACACCACACTTACTTGACTAAACCATATTGCTTGTTAAATCCAACTCAGCCACATCTATAGTCTGTACCCCATGAACGAAGAAAAACACACTATCAAGATGTTTGATCTCACACTAAATTCATGATCATATTCAATACAGCTCTTAGTACTTCCCAGAAAATATTCCACATTTCCCAGTGGTTAAGAACTTGGTTGTTAGCCAAAAGGTTGGCAGTTTGAATCCACCAGCTGCTCCTTGGAAACCCTATGGGGCAGTTCTACTCTATCCTATAGGGTCGCTAGGAGTTGGAATCGACTCAATGGCAATGTGTGTCCAAGATGACTACTTCGAACTTTCTTTATTCTCAAACCTATTTCACCAACTCCTATGTCATCTTCCTTATTAGATGTTTTCAGTTTCACTAAGAAAATTCAAACAATCAAAGAGAACTTTCAGAGAATCTAACTCTGGCCTACCTTTTAACACAAACCCCTCCAATTGTGCACAAAATCCCATCTCTTCTCACCTCAAGGACATTTCTCCAACAATTCTTCCTTCTCTTTCTGCGTCATTTTCTTCCCTCTGCTGGATCTTTCCCATCAAACAATATGCTATTTCAGATAAGTGGTATCTTGGGTGAAGGGTGAGACAGTACACAATACAGGGGAAACTAGTACAACTTGTACAAGGAAAGGTCATGGAAGCCCCATAGACACATCCAAACTCCCTGAGGGACTGAATTGCTGGGCAGAGGGTTGTGGGGACCATGGTCTCGGGGAACATCTAGCTCCATTGGCATGATACAGCTTCTAAAGACAATGCTCTACATTCTACCTTGGTGAGTAGTGTCTGGGGTCTTAAAAGCCTGTGAGCGGCCATCTAAGATACTCCACTGGTCTCATCCCTTCGGGAGCAAGGGAGAATGAAGAGAACAGGCTACAAGGAAGAGATTAGTCCGAAGGACTAATTGTCCACAGCTACCAAGGCCTCCACTGGACGGAGTCCAGTACTGCTAGATGGTGCCTGGCTACACCACTGACTGCTCTGACCAGGATCACAACAGAGGGTTCTGAACAGAGCTGGAGAAGGATGTAGAGCACAATTCTAACTCACAAGAAAAAAAGACCACATTTACTGGCCTAAAGGAGACTGGAGAAACCCTGAGAGTATGGCCCCCAGACACCCTTTTAGCTCAGTGGTGAAGTTACCTCCGAGGTTCACTGTTCAGCCTGGGAGTGGACAGCCCCGTAAAACCAAATGAGACTAACGAGGTACGGGAGTCCAGTGACAAGGGCCAGAAGGTAGAAGGGAACAAGGAAGCTGGTGATAGGGAACCCAAGGTTGAGTAAGGATATAGTTGATGTGTTGTGAGATTGTTAACCATTGTCATAGGGCAACATTTGTAGTAACTGTTAAATGAGAAGCTATTTTGTTCTGTAAGCCTTCATCTTAAGTGAGAATAAAAGCACAATTGGAAGAGCGTAGTCAATGTCACTGAACTGTGCATGTAGAAATTTTGGAAATGGTGTATCTTTGGCTATGTGTATTTTCACCAAAAAAAAAAAAATGGTGGAGAAGTTAGAGGGTTAATATGTTGTGGGGTTGTTAACCAATGTCATAAAACAACATGTGTACTACTGTTTCATGAGAAACTATTTGTTCTGTAAGCCTTCACCTGAAGTACAATAAAAAAAAATATGCTATTTCTCCTATCTTAAATATGTAAAAATATTGATATAAAAAGCACCCCTCTTCCAATTATTTCCATTTCTCTTCTTCCTATTATTGCAAAGCACCAATCCTGTCTCCAAGTTAGATCGTCTCATTGTCTCTTAAACCCACTCTAAGTAGGTTCTCATTCCCACCACTCCACTAAGGTCACCAATTTGCCAAGAACCCCTTGCCTTGAACCCATCTACCCTTTGCCTGGCTAGTTCTTATTTATTCTTTTAGACCAGGTTCACATAAAACTCCCCCTTCATATATCTGAACTTGCTTTAGCTTTCTAACTAAATTGAGTTATTTCCCCACTCCAATCCATTCTTCTGAATCATTCTTCTAACGTCTTCAGATGTTATCTTTCTAAGAGCCGATTGTCATATGGCACTCCCCTATTAAAAAACTGTCAACATCTTCCTCCTTCTTATAGGATTATATCATGAAAAAACCCAAGAACAGTCACTGTGCAGTGGATTCTGAGTCATGGTGACCAACCGCATGTGTTGTAGAGTAGAACTCATGATCTTTTGGAAGCAAATTGCCAGGTCTTCCTCCCAAGACACTTCTGGGTGGGTTCCAAACACCAGCCTTTTTGTTAATAGTCAAGTGTTTAACCATTTGTGCCACCCAGGGATTCCATGTCATATAAACCCTTCACGGTCCGGCTCAGTAATATTTATTTTCCTGTCATCCTCCTAAGACCTCTTCTAAGATTCCTTAATCCTAAAATCCTTTTGGTTTTTTTACATAGACATATCCATGGTTCCCCCAACATAGTCTGCCCTTTCATATTCCTTTTCTTTTCTATATCTTCAAACTTGCCCAAAATGCCCTGCCCTGAATGCTTCTCCTATTTATCTGCCTGTTGTTGTTAGGTGCTCTCGAGTTGTTTTTGACTCATAGGGACCCTATGTACAACAGAAGGAAACATTGCCTGGTCCTGCATCAACCTCACAATCATTGCTATGTTTGAGCCCACTGCTGCAACCATTGTGTCAATCCATCTCTTTGAGGGTTCTCCTCTTCTTTGCTGACCCTCTTCTTTATCAAACATGATGTCCTTCTCCAGGGACCAGTCCCTCCTGGTAACATGTCCAAAGTATGTGAGACAGAGTCTTGTCATCCTTGCTTCTAAGGAGCAGTCTGGCTGTCCTTCCTCCAAGACAGATTTGTTCTGTCTTCTGGAAGCCCATGGTATATCCAACATTCTTCACCAACAGCATAATTCAAATGGACCGATTATTCTCTGGTCTTTCTTATTCGTTGTCTAGCTTTTGTACGTGTATGAGGTGATAGAAAATACCATGGGTTGGGTCAGGCACACCTTAGTCCTCAAAGTGACATCTTTGTTTTTTAATACTTTGAAGATGTCTTTTGCAGTAGATTTGCCCAATGCAATACATGGTTTGATTTCTTGACTGCTGCTTCCATGGGTGTTGATTGTGGATCCAAGTAAAATGAAATCCTTGACAACTTCAATTTTTTCTCCGTTTATCATGATGTTGCTTATTGGTCCAGTTGTGAGGATTCTTGTTTTCTTTATGTTGAGGTGTAATTCATGCTGAAGGCTCTAGTCTGATTTTCATCAGTATGTGCTTCAAGTCCTCTTCACTTTCAACAAGCAAGGTTGTGTCATCTGCATATTGTAGGTTGTAATGAGTCTTCTTCTAATCCTGATGCCATGTTCTTCTTCATATATAGTCCAGTTTCCTGGAGTATTTGCTCAGCATACAAACTGAGCAAGTATGGTGAAAGGATACAATCCTGAGGCACACCTTTTTTGATTTTAAACTATGCAGTATCCCCTTGTTCTGTTCAAATGACTGCCTCTTGATCTATGCACAGGTTCCACATGAGCACAATTAAGTGTTCTGGAATTCCTATTCTTCACAATGTTATCCATAATTTTCTATGATCCACACAGTTAAATGCCTTTGTGTAGTCAATAAAACACAGGTAAACATCTTTCTGGTATTCTCTACTTTCAGCCAAGATCCATCTGACATCAGCAGTGATATCCATCGGCCCCCATTCTTTTCTGAATCTGGCTTGAATTTCTGGTAGTTCCCCTATTGATGTACTGCTGCAACCATTTTTGAATGATCTTCAGCAAAATTTTGTGTGTGATATTAATGATATTATTCAATAATTTCAGCATTCCTTTGGATCACCTTTCTTTGGAATGGGCACATATATGGATCTCTTCTAGTTGGTTGGCCAGGTAACTGTTTCCCAAATTTCTTGGCATAGATGAGTAAATGCTTCCAGCATTGCATCCGTTTGTTGAAACATCTCGTTTGGTATTCCATCAATTCCTGGATTCTTGTTTTTCACCCATGTCTTCAGTTACCTGACTAGTTCTTATTTATTCTTTTAGACCAGGTTCAAATGAAACTTCCCCTTCATATATCTGTGTACCTATAGCATTTGATATTTATACATTACAGAATTTATCACATTAAATTCTAGCTATTTGCATAGGTCTCTCACACTAGGCTGTATGATCCCATCTTCCCACATTTATCAATCATCTTCTCTTCAACACTTAGCAAGACCTGTCATATAATAGTCCTTAATATACTCAAAATTTAAATTGAAGGAATAAATGACAATGACCATAATTTAAACTACATGTTTAAATATTTCAAATAATCATTCTTTTTATAGTAGAAACTCTCAAAATTCTATTAATATGAATATAAATAACCAACGATAAATAAATAATCATCTCATAAAAGTCTAAAATTTTCAGTAATTATCTCATAAAAATCTACAATTTTCAGTAATCATAGTGACTTCCTCATATTGGGTTCTCAAGAAATTTTTTTTTAATAAAAATTATTTTACTGAAATAAATCACCTAAATAAAAGCAAGTAGTTTTTTCTCCCCCCCCCCCTCCCAGGACCTGAAGTTCTCGAGTTGAAAAACTTAGATTATATCAATGATTACATACAAGCTCAATTTTTAAAAGTGCAAAGTTCATAGATGAACAAAACTGATCCATTGACTTTTGCTTACCTCTTAGCTAGGAACTGGACTTCATCTTCCAATTAAAATCCACTCCCCCTTTTTTTGACCCAAACCCTTCAGTGTCTCTGGAGTGCTCAGTTAGAGTCTGCCATTAGTTAAGAAAACATACACATACACTCACTTAGTTGGTTAGCCTTTGAATCTCAGGTTTTCATTTCAGATTGCGTCTTGAACATTACATAGGCTGCAGTGTCCCGCTACTGTTTTTCTAGGGTTAATGGAAAAACTTCAAAGACGTAATTTACTTAGTTAGAAAAAGAAAACAATTCAAAAGTTCTCAGTTATTTGAGGTTCATCTGGCTTAAGTGAAATTATTAGAGTTGTACTGTTATTGATTTTTTTTTTTTGAGGGGAGCAGGATTAGCCATTGGAGAACAGGATCCTTGATACCCAATTTTAGTGCCTCATCTTTTCCTTAACTGCAAAAAGGACTTTTAAAAATGCTGGCTAAGCATTTTAAGATTTTCGGAAAATAGTTTTCTGAATCCCCAGTATTAGTGTTTCTCAGTTCTGTCTTTGGGAAAAATGAAGAGGTATCAACAAAACTGCTGAAAAAGAGTTAAATAATCAGCCTTTTCTGAGCCAAACCAAGAGCCTCCCAGTTTGGGTGAGATCAAGTATCAGCAAAACATTTTCTAATTTGTCCTCTAAAAGGGTTCTTTTCAGGACGCCATGAGGAATGTGAGGTTTGGCCTCCTTCTTCACATAGGAATCTCTGAAAGGAGAATTTTACATCTTTTATGACTACACGTTTCATAAAGAATCTTTAGCTTTGTCACAGTGTACAACTTAAATTGCGTTTATCAGGTTTTAGCGACCAATAGGTGTACACATTCACAGCCAGACCAGCCTACTTCTCTTCTATCCAGATGCTCATACCATTCATCTTCTTTAGTCCTTCCATCTGATCAATTGCCAGCCCTATGAGTTTCCAATCTGAAATGCCTCTAAAGCCCATCTCTTCCTCTCAGGCCTTTGTTTTACTGCTCAATTCCATGTTCTCTCTGGTTCAAACCATTCTTCACAGAGGGCTCAGCTTCATTCTTCCTCTCCATTGTTTCCCTACTTCTATCAGATGTAAAGTGTTTTGCCTAGTCTCCAAGATGCGCCTTAGTCTGCTCTTATTATCCACATAAAATCTTATTTTTTACCAGTTTCAAATACTATCTCAAATTTTCTGTTTCTCAAAGTAGTGAATTTTATCACATGCTTCAGAATCAGAGCTGTTGGTTAAAAAAATGCAGACTACTGACATACTAATTCAGACTTTCTGGGTCCTCTCTGGGAATCTGCACTTAGGGGGATTTAAGGTGCATTAAGGAGCCCTGGTGGTGCAGTGGTTAAGCATTTAGCTGCTAACCAAAAGGTCGGAAGTTTGAATCTACCAGTCGCTCCTTGGAAACCCTATGGGGCAATTCTACTCTGTCCTATAGGGTCACTATGAGTTGGAATCAACTTGATGACAATGAGTTTGGTTTGGTTTGGTTGTAATGAGCATTAAAGGGGGCTGTGGTGGTTCAGTGGTAGAATTCTCGCCTTCCAAGCAGGAGACTCTCGGGTTCGATTCCTGGCCAGTATACATCATGTGTAGCTACCATCCATCTTTCAGTGGAGGCTTTTGTGTTGCTATGATGCAGGACAGGTTTCAGTGGAGCTTCCAGACTAATATGGACTCGTAAGAAAGTGCTGGAGATCTCCTTCCAAAAAGCAGCCAATGAAAATCCTATGTATCCAATCACAACAAATAATGGGGATTGCTCAGGGCTGGGCAGTGTTTCCTTCAGTTGTATTTGTGGTTTCCATGAGTTTGACTGGATGTCAGCTAACAGCAATGACAACATGCATTAAAGTAGAGAGCCTCTCTGTCCACCTTCCTTTCTTGTGCTCACTGACTCAGTATCTTTACCTTGTAAAAAATGTGTCTCTTCTGCACAGGACACTGACTCCAACGTGTGTTACCTTGTGTTGATTTCCGATTTTTGTTTGTTTGTTTGTTTGTTTGTTTCTCCTACTAGATTATAAGCAGCTTGGGGCTGAGGCCATGTTTGTACTGCATGGTGAGGTAGAAAGTTCACTGGGCTTGGGGTTGGACAAGTTGGCTTCTATCTGTAAGGAAAAACATGGACTCCTAAGCCCTCGTTTTGCTTATACGTGAGAGTGAGAGCTGGCTGAGATGATGGCTGAGGTCCCTTATGCTTTAAAGGCCTGTGGTATCACAGAAAGGTCAAGAGCTTTGCTTTCATGTAGACCTGGGTTCAAATCTTAGCTCTGTCATTAGCTTTGTAACTTGGAGTAAAGAATAAACTTTCCAAGTTAAGTGTCAGTGGGGGTAATACCACATACCTTTTAAGGGTGCTGGGAAGCCTGGAGATAATATACTTAAAGTGCCTAGCATAATAACTCATATATGAAGCCCTTGGTGTATTGTTACTGTTTCCTGTCCTCCCACATCCCTCATAATGTTGGATAAAAAGAGGCTGAAAACTGCTTGTTGAATGATCACATTCTTTTCTGGACACTCCACTCCTGCATAGCTTTCTATTTGTACATAGTTAAGTTTAGCAATAAAACATGAGACTGCTTGGACTCAAACTTGGCTCTATTACTTAGTAATTTAGTAACCCTGAGCACATTACTTTAACTTTTTTGAAATGGAGACTTGAATATCAGCTTCACCGTAAAGTTGTTGGGAGGCTTAAATGAGATGATGCATGTAAATGCCTGGTCAGTGGCTAACCCAGAGTAAACTCTTAGCAAATGTTAGTTATTATTAATACTTCAGCCTGATACTTCTGGGAGTGGAGACCTTCAGCAGAATCCTGGAGCAACTAACCCCTTTCTCATTTCGTACTCTCTGATGGTTACATCACCTGCCTGGACTTCAGTTTCCTGCTCTATAAAATGGTGCTAATAATCACCTATTCCATGGGCACCATAAGGATTAGATAGGAAACATATGGGAAAGTACTTTTAAAAGACAAAAAACTAACAAGGCGTTACTTAGAGTTATTATTATAATTATTCTCTGTATCTGTACAGTGAATAAATTAAATCAAATTAATGGCCAGTGTTTATTTAAAATTTACCATGTTAAAGGCATTTAATCTCTCACTTAATCCTCATAAAATCTCCTGAAGTAAGTACTGTAAGTCTTCTTTTGTAAATGTGAAAATCGAGGTTCAGAGAAGCCAAAGATTCACACCCAATTAGTTGCAGAAGTGGAACTGGGAGCAAGGAAGGCTGACACCAAAGAGCGAACACGTAACCACTAGCAAATGAGCTCTAAGATCCCTTCTGGCCAGGCCGTCTGTTCTCTTGGTCATAGCTCTTCCACTAAGAGATTGGACTGGTGTTGGCAAAACGTTGATGAGCCCTTTCAAACAGAGTGGCAGAATTCCTGGTGTTTTAAAACAGAAGCAGGTAGCTGTTACATGCCTAAACTTTGCCAAGATTCTTCATTGTGGGAGATGGAAGCCACCTCAGCCTACAGCCCTGTCCCTCATCTTCATGGATTAGAGAAGGCTGAGCTAATTAGTTACCTTACAGAGAAGGCTAGCTCCTGTGTCTCCTTAATTCTGTATGTATGTTTTCTTTTTCTTACTGCAAATCTAGTCAGAGTCTCCTTCTCCTCCAGCTTTCTAAATATATTTGACGTTTTCAGCATCGTGGCTTTCTTTTTTTTTCCTTCTTGTAATGCCACATCTAAATCTGAGAAGTCTTTGTGTTTACCCATTTACTGAGACCCCACTCAACAAAATAAACTCCTTAAATCATGCCTCCTGCTCCAAGCCTTCTTCAATTAATTGATTCCTTCACTCTCTACATGGTATCACATGTAATTTCTTTTAAAAGTTCAAATGCCCAGTGATGTGAATACTTATTCTCAATGTTGAAATCTAATACCTGCATCTGATTTTTGAACAACTATAAAACCAAAAATAAAAACCCAAACCCATTGCCACCAAGTCGATTCTGATTCATACTGACTCCATAGGACAGAGTTGAACTCCCCTGTAGGATTTCCAAAGAGTGGCTTATGGATTCGAACTGCTGACCTTTTGGTTAGCAGCCAAACTCTTAACCACTGTACCACTAGGGCTCCTGAACAACTGTAAGTGTTACAGTTAATATGTATATATATAGAGAGAGGGAAATAATAGAATTGTTCTATCATCATACTCAGAAAACAACACAAACAAGGTTTTGTGTTTTGATTAGGCTCTTAGTTGAGTAAATGACTGAAGACATCTGAAATTTAGATCTTTTACTAATTCATTCATTCATTCTTCTGCAACTACACTAGGCTGAGTGCTATGCAACATTTGCTGTACTAATGGTTACAAAAGAAAACTTGAGGTACGTTTATAAACGAATCAAATCAAAGCTACAGTTAACTAGTTTGACCTCTATGCACGGAAGCATAGACTTTATGTCATTCCTTCGTTATTTCCATGGAAATGACAATGGAGATTAGCATCATCTCCAGCTTCATTTCATCCAAGCCAAGAGAGGGGAAAAAAAAAAAAGTTCAGTTTGTAGTTAGCTGGTCCTTATTCTTTTATTTTTCAGCTATATAATTTTCTTTTCTTCCCAGCCTTTCTTTCTTGTTTTTCAAGTGGCTAATTTAGGCTTTACCATAGTTTAATTTATAAATCTATATTTTACCTGTAAGGATAAAGATAAATATTAAATGAAATTGCTTTTAAAATTTCATTCTATGTTGTTGCTTTAGGGATTTAGAATTTGATTTATTAAGTGCCCTGGGGTTTGATTTATTAAGGGATGGGAGTGGGTATTTTGCCCGTAAGCCGTATGCCAATCCATAGATCTGGAACAAAAGATACCAATACAAATTAACAAGAGGGAGCCAGAATAAGACACCATCAAGCCGACTCAGCTCACTTATAGCAGCTCTACAAGCCTCTGGCAACTCATCAGCTCCTCTCCTAACCCTGCCTTTTAGCAACATGGGAACTACATTTACCATTGCACAATTTAAATGAGAAACAAAGCCCTAAACAGGTCCTCACTTGCCTGAATAAGAAAAAGCCTCTCTCTGAGTGTCTCCAAACACAGTGCTGGCTAAAGGGACTATAGCTCCATTTCCACTTGCGTCAAACATTTTTGCTACACATTTAAATGTGGAAAATAACAGAATTTGATTGTCTTGGCACGTTAACATTTCTGAAAACCAATGCTGGGGTCAGATGAGTAAGATATTTTATCTGTGGAAATGCGATACTCTTTAGCTCTCACACATTGTAGTTAATCCACGAGCTTTTGATTAGACTATAATCCTAAAGACGCCTAACAACAAAAAGGTATTTCTTCATTGAGAATCCAGAAGAAATGTCCATGACCCCAGAACAACACTTTCTTTTTTATGAGGGACTCTTTCTCCTTGGACTATAACTTTAATTAAACACTATTAACTTTAAGCTATTTAGATAGTTCAAATGTTATTAAACTCAAAGAACATAATTTTTAAAAAAGGTATTCAATTCCTGGGCATTTTTCCTCGATCTCACACAGCCTTAATTACTATCCACTTATTGCGAAGTATATCATAAAATAAAATATACTGTATAAACTGCATTAATCTCCGTAAAAGAAACTCGAGGCAGAGCCATAAACTAACCCAAATCAGCGGTACAATAAAAAAGCAAAGTACATAAAACATCTTCAGATACTTGGACCTCCATGGAGAGTGAACAGATTTTATTGCATTCTTCTATTATTATGGAAATGAGAACAGGCATTTTCATGTATGGATCATTATTATGTAATATTATTATTCTATTATTTAATTTTCTTTCTTTCCTCCCTGCCCTATTTTAATGCCTTTCCTCCAAAGTATATCTTCTGTCTATAATAATTTTTGTAGATTTGCCAAGTCATTTTTCTAAGAGGAATAAAATTAATCTTATTTTGAAAGAAGATATTTTCCCTTCATAATTACTTGTAAAATTACGGCACCCTGGCACATATTAGTAACTAGGGAAGGAAACAGGACTATTTAATTATATCCTAATGAGCATTGGCAATTATATAATATTTAAAATCTGTAGGAAATTAAGAAAATGCTTTCCGTCAAGCAGCAAATATTGCTGGAATTCTCTTTTCAAGGATACTATCAATTAAATCACTCTGAGTCAAAAGTTTCAGTCATAGAAACGCAGACATTAGCCTCAGAATATAGGATCATTGATTCTTGGATTTGGAAGCAGTTATGGACATCTCCAAGACCAATTCTTCTATAGCTTCACTGACAGATGTTTTTATTAAACCATTTCTGATTTGCAGTACACACTCGTCAGTGAGACATTGCTTAAATACCTCCAGGGATGCAATGTTTACCATCAGAGAAGGCCGCCCGTTCCAGTGCTGAACAGTGCTAATGACTGGCAGATATATTTTGAACACCTAATATGTGCAAGACACTCTTCTAGATATGATGTGTGATACAAATTTAAGTCACACTTTACTTTCGTACATAAAGTGTTGATAGTCAAGGAGAGGAGATAACATATTCCCATGAAAAATGGGATGACTGGACTGTGATACAGGGATTATGTTCACTCACCAGTTTAGATTTCAGATATTCTGGCATCTACTAGAGAGTTGAGGCACTTTTCTGCTCATCAGGACAGAGATGACTCCATGCCACACACCACAGTCTTTACTTTGAACTTTGACTCTCCCAGGTCCCCCAAGCTGTGTCCCCTTAACTTTGTGCCTGAACTTTCCTTTCCTGCCCAGCAAGTTTTAGTTGATAGCACATTTGCATAGGCTTCTGGGAAACTGATTTGGTGTTTCCCAGAGGCTCTTGTGCCTGACTAACCTTTCAGTTCCTTGTATAAATCCATGGGCAACTGGTCTCTATCCTCCTATCCAATCTAAGATTTCAGAACATTCAGCCACAGGTGTCCTGCCTCAAAGCCCAAGCCCTGCTGGAGCAAGTGTAACCAGGCATATATGTTATAGAGAATAGTCGGTCATGGAGACCTGGGGAAACTAACTGACACTCTCTTTTGAAAGGGTCAGGTAGGAATTAGGAAGATCTCTGGTGAAGGCAGGAAATAGAAAAGACTGTGTGTGTGAAAGAGAGAGAAAAAGAGAGAGAGAGAGAAGCTGCCCAATAGCTTTGAAGTCCTGTGATACCTGCTGTACCTCATGCTCCAGGATATTCCTCTGTGTTGTCATAATTAACCACTTTGTCTTAATCTAATGTGACGAGGTTTCTTTCTCATGAAAACAAATATGCTTTAAGATAAAGTAGAAAATGTTCCCCAGCAAGACTCACGCATTGATTTTAGACCTGCCTTCCTGAACGACAAAACAAACCTTCTCTTATAATGGCCCTTCAGATATTTGAAGACAGGTAGCATTGCTCCCTACGGTTTTCTCTTCTTGAGTCCAAATATGTCTTTCTTCAGTAACACCTGCTCTGTCATCTCTTTCTTGTTAAAGATGGTACTCAAAATTGAGCATCTTATTTCAGATATGTTCTGACCAGTACAAAATACAGCAAAGCTGTTGCTTCACATCCTTTTATTTTTTTCCTCTTGCTGTTCCTGACAACAGAAGCAAGAAAATTAAGGCACTTGCCATCTCTGACTCTCTTCCAGCTATGGATGGACCTTGCAGCTTATTCCTAGCTAATGACGTATGGACATAAATCTCTAGTAAGAACATTCTTCCTGAATAATAGGGTGAACATTTACTAGGGGATAATCCTTTATCCTTCCCCTGTCTAGGATGAGGTAATGGAGTCGGGGGAGTGTAGTGCCCTTCATGGAACCATGAGGAGGTACCATACAAGGTGAAGCTGGAAGATAAAAGGATCCTGGCTCCTGGATTCTATCACTGAGCTGGAATATGCTCCATGGACTGCCATTGCCGCCCTGCTTGTTGCATGAGACAAATCAGAACATTTTTGTTTAAAACAACGTAATACATTTTTTCATAACTTGTATACGAGTCTTAATTTGTAAATTTTCTAAGGCCTGTATCTGATACTTTTGTAGGTATAAGATTATATTAGCTTTTAAATCATCCCTCTTGTATAAACACTGTAATTTATTCAATTTTAGTAAAATTTCTTCTGATTTTCACCAAATTTGTCTTCTCTGCTAAATATTCATGATTCTTAGCTATACAACACAGAAATAATTTAACTCCATATCCCATACTCTGCCTACTCCCTATACCTGCTTTTCTTTCTTCCTCTATAAGAAAAAAAAAATAAAGAGAAAGAAACAACATCTACTAAGTTTATATAAAAGTATGACAGAAGATTTGTAAATTTCTAAGGCTAAATTGTAGAGTGCGATAAACAAGAGTGAGCCACAGTTTGAACACGTTTTCTATCTAGTAGGGACAATAAAGCATGCTCTGAAATAAGTAAGGCCTAAAGCAGAATGAGTAGAACCATCTTCTGAAATAATAGTATAATGTTTATGCCTAGAAATTTTTGCTGCCCTGCCACTCATATCCTACAATAACATGAAGTGACTCCAGTAGCGTAGAAATGATACTTTGTGTGTGTACTTGGTTTATAACGGACTTGAGGTAGGGATCCTCCTAGCCTTGGTTCCCTGCAGCCTACGCCTGGTGTGGGGAGATGCAGAAACTTGCATGCTGTGAACAAGAGAAGCTGCGCAAAATGATTAAATGTGCTTGTAGCAAGGAGTCTTAATGTAAGACAAGGAAGAGGCTAAATAAGTAGTCTTAGGTCAGGGGCCAAGGTGGGCACTGTGGGCATCAGCAGCAGGTGCAGGCAAGTGGACTAAGGCCAAGGAAGGAGCAGTAGGCACAGAGGGGAAAGACGCCTACATCTAGAGATCCAATGAAGTGGGAGCGCTCAGTAAGACCAGTGAGGAGCAGAGAACTATAAATACGGCAGTGACCTCCCATCCCTACCACTATGGTATTATCTAGGATTCTCAGTGCTCAGAAGCCACCTGGGGAGAAAGGAGAAGGCGAAGGGGGAATCATGGAGAAAGTACATACCCCAAACAGACCAAGTTAACCTGCAAGAGATTAAGCTGTTAAAAAAATTGGCTATGTTGCTTAGGATGGTATTTTATCCATTGCTATTCAGAAAAATGGAGGCTGTGATCAAATTACATTGGTTTACTTCTGACTCATAGTGGGTAAATTTTAATGTCATTTTAAGTACAGGACATTTGACTTAAGAAAGTGATACATACAAATTCACATGAGAGTTCGAAGGAGGGAGATCTCATTTATAGTCAAGAGATTAAAAGGTAATATTTGAACAAAACCCTAAAAGATGTGTATGATTTTTAATGGGACAGAAAGAGAAAAGTGAAGAAAGGTATTTTAGGGGCAGGAAGCTAAGACATAGGACCTGGGCATGTGTGGGAAAAGAAAGTAGTCTAAGTTAGTGGGAGCATATGTATTTTGAAAGAAGCATAAAGTTTCAGAATTGGAAAGAACTTTAGAAATATATATATATATATTTTAAATCTGCTTTTCTCACTTTATAAGTGAGGCAACTGAACCGCTGACTTTTCAGTTAGCAGCCGAGCACTTGACCACTGCACCGTCAGGGCTCCCTAACTGAAGTGCGGGCACAGTAAGCGGCTCAGTCATCCTCACACCAGCTGTGGGGCTCAGTCCTCAACACTGGTCCCCAGGCGTGGGTGAATACTCCATTCTCCCCAGCCCCCTGCCACAACTGCAAACGAAATCATACTTCTTGGCTGTGGGAAGTCACTGCATGGTTTTTGAGGAAAAGATTTTAAGGAAATTAGTTCAGCTCTGAGTGCCTGAGTGGTGCAAATGGTTAACGCGCTCGGTTGCTAACCGAAAGATTGGAGGTTTGAGTTTACCCAGACATACCTCAGAAGAAAGGCCTGGAAATCTGCTTCTAAAAAATCAGTCATTGAAAACCCTACGGAGTACAATTCTACTCTGACACACGTGATGCCACCATGAGTCTCCACGGTACATTGACTAATCGGCTATTGAGTAATAAAGGGGCAGAAGAGCAGGACCTGAAAGTTGTTATTGCAATTGCTCGGTGAAGAGGTTAACAGAACTAGGGTGTAGCGCTTGTAGTAATCATTCCTCATAAGACACTTTTCTGAGAGTTTCTGTTTTCTTAGTGCCTAGAACAGCCCTGATGGCACAGTGGTTAAGAGCTCAGCTGCTAACCAAGAGGTCGTCAGTTTGAATCCACCAGCCGCCCCTTGGAAACCCTATGGGGCAGTTCTACTCTGTCCTGTAGGGTTGCTATGAGTTGGAATTGACTCGACAGCACATAACAACAACAACAGAATAGCCCTCAGGGATTTTCAATGAACTATTTCATGAATGAATGAGTAAACAAATGAAAAGTAGTGACCCTTTAAATGTGGAAGGAGGTTTAAATGAAAGGAGTATTTTTGAGTATCATGGCATGAGTCAACTGTCAGACTTTGGAAGAGAAATGGAGAGTTGATTTGGACCTACTGAGTTTGACGTGCAGAAGTGGGCTTCCCATGGATTTCTCAACCAGGCAGTTGGTAGTGAGCCTGGAGCTCTGAGAGAGGTTAGGCCTGCAGATTTATAGATCTGGGGAGGGCAACCATCACTGGAAAAATCCAGAAGCATGGTGCTAGTTCTCTCAAGGCTCAACCCAAAGCTTTTTAAGTAATTGACAAGGTGGAAACTGGTCCCACTCTCACTGAAGTGAACTGTACCCGCCAGTGAAAATTTAGAATTTTTTCCTCATATATGCTGACCTAGCTCAGTTTTTCTGTTCTTGGTTTTTTGTTTGTTTGTTTGTTTGTTTGCTTCTTGTTTGTATTTTTGCAGCACGCATGTTAAGATACACTGGTCTTGAATTCAGCGGTTACAGTCATTTGAATTCTGAGACTGAATAATGCCTAGGTGTGGTGCTGTACTGGGAACAAGTAATTTATTTTACTACCTAAATTTCAAACCCTTCAATGTGTTTCCTAAGAAGTCATCTGATTTGGAAAATTATTGCAAAAATAAAGTGAGAGAACAAGACCTAAAGCCATGTTAGCCAGGCGAAGTGAATTATCAGCTGTATCTGTTTTTCTAGAATATTTCTACTAATAGCAAACCAGTGCCTTCAAATCCACACGAGATAAGTGTTGGGAAAATATGTAAATTATTAGTTTGAAAAGTGCCAGCATTGTAGCCTGCATGTTTCAGTCCTGCTCTTGATGAGAGAGAGAGGGGGAAAAAAATAAAAGGAGTAAAATGGGGTAGCAGCCAAAGAAGAAAGGTTCAGGGAAAGAACAGTTTTTATGGTTTTTAAGACAGGGAGACCTCACACCAGCAACTACATTACAGCCATTTTCATATCCCAGTCATTCATTCTATAGTATTCAGGGTAACAGTGAGCGGAAATATTTTCAGTACGGTGGTGGACTTAAACTTCACAGCCCCCAGCCTGTGGATTAGCCGAGAGCCTTCACAGATCACCCATTGAGAACGACCGGTCTGATGGCATCAACACTGACCTCGATGTCAAGGGACTCACATTCTTGTTATGGCTCTGTCTGTGGCTAACCGTATGTCCCGGGGAAAGTCATTTAGCGTCTGCTTTGGTTTCCTGTCTGAATACCTGACCCTTCCTGCTTTACAAGGATGTTGCAAGAACGAATTGAGAGCAGGTCTGAGAGAATGCTTTGTATTCTTATAACGAGGTGCTCTGTGATTCTAAAGGATTATTATTAATTCATCCAGAATAAAGACTGAACAATAAATAGACCTGATGAAAGTGCTCACACTTTCCTGCTCTGCGTTACACAAATCTCTGCCTTGGCTGTGATTAGCACCGAATGATCCCAGCTACTTGTTCCAAAAGTTTAATCAGTAATTTTATGTGATCACGCATTTGATAATGCTTAAAAGAATGTGCTTCAAGACGAAACTAATGTTATCTGGGGACAAGTTGTTCCAAGGATAGAATTTTTATAATTAAGAGCAGTAGTTTATATACTACAGCAACAGCAAGCACCCAAATAATTGATTAAATAATGGGACAACAACCAAATGCCACCTGAGGTGGGATGGTTGAGTTTAAAGATGAATCCCCTAAACAGGCAGTGACACGACTTTTGCCTACAAAGCACTGTGGCACCTTGCTGCAGAACTTGAATTCGCAGCTAATGACTGAATCTATCTTATGCAATTCCTAAGTCAGGAAATCTGAGAAAATAAATCTATGAGAAGTTGAAGACCCAAAAATAAAAGCCATGCAACATAAGCCTTCAGCAGGTAAATTTATATTTAACAGTGATTAAGTGCTGGGATCATATAAGGAGCTGTAATTTCATCAAGAGGCATGAAAATGCCTAAGTGTTCATTTTTAACTGAACAAAACAGATTTAATGCTTTCCTAAGAAAGGAAGAAGAAATGGAACTGTTAGCAAGCTGCAACTAATTCTAGGTGACTTATGGTGGGCTAAATAGAAACTAATTTTTGAAGGAGTCAATAAAAATAATCATTTTATTGGGTAGTTTCTATAATATTCCTGAATCTATGTTTGTGATTTATAGATGAGCTACCAAAAGAATGTAAACAGGGAACTTATCGCCCTACATCTACTCCACTAAGGAATTAACTTGAAAATAATATTAATTTGACTCCTGCCTTCCGGGTTAACGTTGTCTCCTGCTGCTGCTCCAAAACAGCCCAGCCATGGAGCTAACCATGGCAGGTTTTTGAAGCCACCATGTCTTGGCAGCGGTATTGCCTCTCCCTGGAATGTTCTTCTCTTCCCTTATCCGGTTAACTCCGCTCATTCTTAGAGAATAAAATCATTATTACTCCTTTGTGGTGGAGGAGTTAATTCCAACTTATGATGACCTTATGTATTACAGAGTACACCTGCTCCATAGGGTTTTTTTGGCTATAATCTTTATGGAAGCAGATTGCCAGGACTTTCTTTTATGGCACTGCTGGATAGGTTTGAACCACCAATCTTTAGGTTAGTAGCTGAGCACAAACTGTTTGGGTCACCCAAAGACCTCCCTAAACCCACTCTCCCCATGTCTGTTACACCACAAGTGAGACGCTGTCCTCTCTATTCTCACAGCCCTATGCATTTCTTTCTTTCACCCTGTGCTGACTTCCCTAAACCTGTCTAGCCTCCCTCTCACTATATAAGCAGACATCAATAACCTATATTTTAACTTTGTGTGTGGCTCTCTTTGTCACCATCACACAGAGCTCCCTCCTCAGTCCCCACCTTACTGTCATTCCAGATCCACCCAGCATTGCAGGCATTAAGCTTGTTGCCTGATCTTAGTTTCCCATTTAGCCCTTGGCTCACTTGAATCTTTTTAACTCAGTTTCACTCTGAATTGGATCTTTCTGCTTCAAGCCTCTTCCCTTATGATTCCCTGGCCTAGCCCAGGCTCTGACCTCTAGTACTCAAATTTCATCTTGGGTCCACCAGACCAGAATCCCAGTAGGATGGAAGTGAATGGTGAGGAGAGGCAGTTAAATCATTTATTATATTATTTCATCCTAGCTAGTTTATTCATCTGTCTTCTCCAATTGACTCTAAGCTCCCTGAAGGCAGGATTTTACTATGTTCATCTTGGCATCTAAAAGATCTGGAACAGTGCCTAGTAAATAGTCTAATAAACCAGTTGCCATCGAATCAGTTCTGGCTCACAGCAACCCCGTGTGTGTCAGAGTAGAACTGTGCTCCCTAGGGTTTTCAATGGCTGATTTTTTTAAAAGTAGATCACCAGGCCTTTGGTCCAAAATGTCTCCAGGTAGGTTTGAATAACCAACCGACTCAGACTGCTTAGCAGCCAAGCATGTCTACCATTTGCACCATCCAGGGCCACCTAGTACATAGTAGATGCTCACTATAGAATAAACTATATGTGAATGATAAGGCAATTTATTCCTCAATGTTGAGTGAGTGGGCAGTGGGTTTGTTTATGAGGAAGCCAGATGAAAGTGTATAGACCTACTGGTCAGAATGAAGACTTCCCCCACCACCTCTTGGCTCTCCATCAAAGCATGGGGATTGTATGGCTCTGTGAAACCTAGCTTGAAAACTGCTTATCTAGTAGACTTTTTTTTTTTAAATAACCAGTAGACTCTTGATTTTCATTTTTCCTAGTTATTTATGTTAAATCTATCATCTTCTAGAATAGGGAACTCTGACTTAACAGCTGGCCTTTGATTGTCTTCCCAAGGACACTAGAATCTGGCCCATGACTACAGACCTCTTGCTGACTTACTGTTTCCTATGGGCTAAGTCCACAGCTGACTGCATCTATCTTGTTGATCATTATACCTGCAACATCAAGTGCAATGTTTTAGCACAATAGATGCCCAATACATATTTGTTGAGAGACTGGATGATGACTGCCATAATGCCTGCCTGCCAAGCATCCCTTGCCCCAGATTCTCTGTCACAGGCTATGCCCACCTATCAGGAGATCACTGTCCCAGTTGGCAGGTGTCACATCCTTCCCCCCCACACACACCACCTCTGGACATTGCATGCCATATCTGAATGGTCTGGCTGTGCATCCTTAGCCCATTTGCATAGAGCAGGCAATGCCTCTCATTATGGGTTTCCCTCTAATTGTGTGGGTCTCAAGGTGAAGGTTGGCTGTCTCTTTTTCTTCCATTGTACCCAAATGCCCAGAGTGGTACATTAATATTTCTTATCTGTGATACTTATTCAATCTGTATGCTGAGCAAATAATCCAAGAAACTGGACTATATGAAGAAGAAGGTGGCATCAGGATTGGAGGAGACTCATTAACAACTTGCGATATGCAGATGGCACAACCTTGCTTGCTAAAAGTGAAGAGGACTTGAAGCACTTACTGACGAAATCAAAGACTACAGCCTTCGGTATGGATTATACTTCAACATAAAGGAAACAAAAATCTGAGATGTGGGGCCAAAATGGTGTAGCAGTCAGGCGCTTCCGGTGGTCCATCTTACAACAGAGACTCAAAAAAACAAGTGAATTTATTATATATAACAATCTCAGAGCCGTGAACATCAAAGGCAAGGTTCAGGAATCGGACTGAGTGGCATGGAGGGAGAGACGGTTCAGAATCAGTGAGGAGTTGCCAGACCTGACCTGGAAGGAGCTGGCACCCTGTGGGCTGGGTCAGCTGGCTTGCGCAGTAAGGCGGGCAGTGGTGTTTGGGACACGTTTTCCACGTCAGGAGAGATCAAGCAGTGGAGAGTCTGCTTAGGCCTCCAGAGTCAGTGAAAAGTGGTGCTCAATCGGCAAAAGATAAGTACATGCATTTAACCTACTGCACAGATCAAAAAGCACCATGTTTGGGAAGAGCCTCTCTCCCATTTACCTGCTCCCTTTCTGCTCTGCACTGGGTCCTGGGTTGGCTTCAGTGACTGCTAAGTCTCCTGGGCTGGAAGTAGGACTTGTCACATGTCCTGAGCCATTCTCCTGGCCATGGAGAGGGAACAAGTTAACAAACAGCAAAAAATAATCTGCCAGCTCCCCTAAGCCAGGAACTCAGGGCAGCCATACCTTGTTTGCCTAGGCACAGGCATAAGGGGTCCATGAACTCTGAATGCCTTTCACCCCTGCATAGACATGTGTAGGCAGATTTCAACAGCGTAGACCCTCATCAGCACAGTACAACAGGGTATATATCTGAAACCTAACTTCACTGTATCAGCTATCTGGTTGAGTGGCAGGTTTGTGACATTTGATACCACTCTGTCCATTAAGCAGGGTCCTCACCTACCCACATCAGGGGCCTGAGGACTGCTGGCTGCACCCACACCACTTAGCCACATGCAACAAGGATCCATGAATAAGTGGTGCCTCCCAATCATTACAGCCAACAGCGTTAGGTGCCCATAGTCCAGCTGCAACCCACTCACTTATGTACTCTAGAGAACAGGGATACACTTTCCACCCAGACACTCAGGGTCAGCCATCAGCCCCCTGCCTTGCTCAGCGTGTGACCCTATACTGCAGCCAGATACTGTGCCTATCCTAATTGCTCATGCCTGTCTAGGACTGTAGGTGAGAGCCTGTACCACACACTTAGTGAATATCTGGACACCTAGTAACAGATCTAACCACCTGGCAACAGGATGTTAGAGCTTCAAAGGTGCCAGTAATCAAACTAGCTCACAT
>NW_004444366.1:177472-178562 GCF_000243295.1 Trichechus manatus latirostris | reverse complement strand
ACAAATCATCTCACTCTTGTTTTTGTCAATCACACCTCGGTTAATACTTCATCCTCTACATCTTTCTTACATATAAACACGCCACTTCTGTGAGTTGGTTCCTGATACCCTGCCCTTCCTCCTTTTCCATCATCCCAAGGAAATCTTGTCTCTCGCGCTCTTGCTCCTTGCATCTTCAGGGGCCTTATCTTAGCCTGATATTATAAATTCATTTTTTAATGTCTCCCTCACTAGACTGTAAATAACACGAGGGCAGTGCCTTTGTCTTCATCGTTTCAACATTTTTTCCCACTGTCCAGCATAAAACTAGTTGCCATCAAGTTGATTCTAACTTATAGCAGGCCCATGTGTGTCAGATTAGAACTGTGATCCATAGGATTTCCAGTGGCTGATTTTTAGAAGTAGATATCCAGGCCTTTCTTCCAAGGTGCCTCTGGTTGGACTCAAATTGCCAACCTTTCGGTTAGCAGCCAAGCGTGTTTACCATTGGTACCACCCAATGTCCAGCATAGTGCCTGGACAAAGACATGTTTTCTGGATAAACAAACATACAAATGACTAGAAAAACTCCATGTACTTTCAACTTCCTTTATTTAAAAAAAAAACAAAAACAAAAAAACAACTTTTTCTCAAATACCAACAATCAAGATATTTAGACTACACTTAGGAATACAGATTTAATTCTTCATTTGATTTTTTTCATTTTTTAAATTGCATTATTAATTAGTAGTGCTGCAATACGGTTTTCTTCTAACTTAGATTTTTATCAAGACAGACATATTTCATTTATATAGTGTAGCTGTCTAGGATTTTGTGAGCTACCTAGAATGTAACCATTATCTCTAGCATCCTTTTGAAGTTGAAAGAAAACTTATTGAGTCAGACATCATGTTAAGTGCTTTTGCAAATTTTAATACATTCTCGCAATAGCTATGTAAGGTTGATATTTTTAATAATCATTGCACAGAGAAGGAAAATAAGGACCAGAGAGGTTAAGTGGCATGCCAAGGGTCATGCAGCTCATTAATGAAATGGTCAGGGAGATTGGTATAATTCTAAAGTCCATGTTTTTCCTGTTACATGAGCTGAC
>NW_004444366.1:172148-176575 GCF_000243295.1 Trichechus manatus latirostris | reverse complement strand
AACAACAACGTGAAGGCAGTTCTTCCAATTTAGGTGAATTGCATCATTTCTGTACAGGGGAGCGTTTGATAGACCACCGACTGTACGATAGCTTTTATTCCAAAATATATTAAAAGTGCTACCTGTCGGTTGTCACTTGAAAAATAAAATATCTTTCTGACCCTGCATACAGTCTAAATTCAGAACTTTAAAAAGCAAAAAGCAAATACAGGTGAAATAAGCAAGAAATAATCTCTTTTTCTGGCTGGGACTGCATAAAACTGCCAAATAATCAAACTGACTGGATTTTTCAATGTTCTATCAGTTATTTCAGCATCATGCAGTCACAGTTATAGGCAGAATGGATTCGATGAGAGAAAACAATGTACAAAGATTCGTCTCTTTTTTAGGCTTCATGTAACCAGGAACGTTTTTAAATGACCAAACTAAGACTTTGTTTGCATACTATATACCTTTCTTTCACCTTGGGATTTCAAAGAACTTTATCATCTCTCTTTGTGAGTTGATTATGTCTCGTGACTTCACCAAACACTGCATTACAGTGTCCCAGATGAACCAGAAGAATAAGCAAGGTTTCTTGAGTGGATTTTCTTTATGTTTGAGATTAGTTAATAAAGAAATAGTGATGCTATTTATAAAGGGTTTTTTTTTTTAAGTAAATTTTTTATTTAGATGTACAGAAAAGGTGTAAAGATAGTACAGAGTTTTCATACCCTTTACACAATTTTTCCTAATGTTAACAACTTACAGAACCACGGTACATTTGTCAAAACTAAGAAATTAACGCTGGCACATTACTGTTAACTAACCTACAGACTCTATTCGGATTTCACCCAGTTTTTCCATTAATGTCCTTTTTGTGTTCTAGAATCCAACCCAAGATCTTCCTTTCTATTCAAACCTTCTGTTTTTTTCAGTCTCTGCTGGTTTATGATATTTTCTCAGACTTCCCTTGTTTTCATGACCTTGACAGTTTTGAAGAGTATTCGTCAAATATTTTGAAGAATTTTCTTCAGTTTGGATTTGTTTCATCTTTTTCTCATGGTCAAACTAAGGTCATGGCTTTTTTTGTAAAGAACACTACAGGAGTGAAGTGCCGTTCTCGTCACATCATATCAGGGGATAGATGATATTAACTAGTAAGGTTAACCTTGATCACTTGGTTAAGGTAGTGCTTTCCACATTTCTTCACTGTAAAGTTAATAGTTTTTTTTCCCCTTAAATCCTAAATCCAGTCCACACTAAAAGTGGAAGGGGGCATTAGATTGTAGCATGAAGTACTATTTCAAATTATTCTTTAAGGAAGATTTGTCTTTTCTCCACATTTTATTTTTTCGATCATTTATTTATACCAGTATGGGCTCATTTATATTTATTTTATCCTTTGGGTAATAATCCAATACCATATTATTTATTTTATTGCACAAATTGTTACAAATCTGACTATTGGGAGCTCTTTCAGATTGGCTTCTGTGAAAGGGCTTGATTTTAAATGGCTTTTTTTTTTTTTTTTAATTTATTCTTCTGTATATTTTTATTCAGTTATACAGTCCACCAATACTTTGGAGTTTTTTACAACGCCAAAGGCATACACAGTGAAAAGAAAATATTAACCCATATTTGTTGAATCCTTACTATTTTTCAGGAGCTTTTAGACATTAGTCCATTTAATCTTTAAAGTATCCCAGAAGATATTATTACTCCCATTTAAGAGATGAGCTAACTGAGGTGCAGAGAATCTAACTTAGGTTCTCCAAATTAGTAAGTAGCAGAGAATTGTAGTGCCATATCCTTTGTGAAAAATAACTAACATTTCCAATGGGAGGGAGTGTCTTTCTGAAAATTTAAGAATCTGATAATTACCAGCAAATGTATAGGAAAAGCATTTCTTGACTTCAAACAAATTTAGATTCTTTCAGTTGCCAGGAATTTCTAATGCTCTCCACTCAAAAATAAATAAATAAATAAAGATTCCCGGGTATATTTTCTTAGCATCCAATTATACTGACCACACACAAACACATAGCTACACATATTTGTTTTATTTGCAATTTAGTCAATTTCTGGTAAGTTTTAGTAGGTGTTTTTGTCTTACACCCCTTTATTTGTTTTATACCCCTATTTTTTAAGTTTTAGCTGGTGCTTTTCAAATACAACTTAGTAGAGAGCACCATGATGTGCCAGTACCCTCTTCCCTGTTTCTAAGAATAGCCTATGGCCTTGCTAGGCAAAAAACAGTGATGCATACATAACTCATGGGTTTCTTGGGAGAAATTAAGATAACAGTAAATTTACCATTTTCATATTGATATAGCCACTACTGCTACTATACAGACACACGAACATACACAACTGCAATTGAAACTACTTTCTGGCAATAGCAGATGGCAGAGTTATAGAAAGAAGATCAAACTTTAGAAATAAGAATTGATGGGCAAAGAGTATTATGCACAACTGGGTGATGCCAAATTAATATTTTCTTTGCTCAGAAATATGCAAATGAGAAAAGATAGTTTATATTAGAACAAGAGAGATTTCAGTTGACTGTAAGTAAATAATAAAAATGCTTATGAAACAGGGAAACTCAACAGTGAGTAGTGCATAAGGTCTTAAAAGCTTGCAAGCAGTTACTCAAGATACAACAATTGGTCTCTATTTGCCTGGAGCAAGAGAGGAAGAAGGAGACCCAGGAATCAGAGAAGGAAATGGTCTGCAGGTCTAATTGCCTCCATGAACTACTACCTTTTTTGCCCTGAGACCAGAAAAAATGGAGGGTGCCAGGCTACCATTAATGAACATTTTGATCAAGGACACAACAATTAGATCTTGATCAAGAGGAAAAAATGTGAACAGAACTTCAAATTCTTACTGGAAACCAGACTTACTGGATACACTGAAACTAGAGGAACCCCTGAGTCTATTGGCTGGAAACAATGTTTAAGCCCTGAACCAAAACTGTCTCATGAAGTCATCTTTAAAGAATTTAGCTCATTTTATAAAGAATGCTCTCCTTTAGCATCACATTCTTTTAAAGAATTATCTATATGAGATTAAATGGACAACAGTAACTCTAACACACAAATGAGAACTTTAAGGGGCAGAGAGTCTAAGTTAACGATGGTGAAACAATATGGACGGAGATAGGGAGAATGGTCACACAAGGTAAAGTATGTAAACATTGTGAATAAACTACACCTGTAAATTTGTTGAATGAATGTGTTTTCACCAAAAATTAAAAAAAACAAACAAACAAAAAAAAAAACGGGCAACTCAAACATAATGCTCTTATAGTAAGCAAATAAACTAAACTTGATAAAGTGTAAGAATTTTTTATTTTAAGGATTGCTAAATTCAAATAAATAAATACATTTGACCACCTAATATGTTCCAGGACCTTTTAGGGGGCTTTGGAAATAACACACAGAATAGTCTTTACTTTTAAGGAGATGTGTAAACTTTTAGCAGAATCAAAAGCATATAGGATATTGACACAAAATTTTAACCTGAATTGAATATATATCTCAACCAGCACGAGCCCATAGTCATATTCAGTATGTAGTTGCTACAAAGAACACTTTAAATATCTTAATTGCAAAGCACACCGGGGATTCAATGTGCCTATTGATGTGATTGTGGGGTGCAATGTTATTGATGACTGGCCACTGAGTTAAAGTTGTACTACACGAGTGAAGGGGATTTCTAGAGTCGAAATGGGGGCTGACTGACAGGCAACTGATACCCAGCTACCAACTTTCCACCTACCAGCTGCAAAACAAATATGCATTGCCATACTTGTGATTGGCAGTGAATGTCACTATTGATAGAAAGTGTGGCATTGGGAACTGACTTCTGCATTTAAAAAAATTTTAAAAAGCTCACATCCCTTCCCTGGTATGTCTATGGGTTTGCGCAGGATTCTTTTCCCTGGTATAGATATTCAGTTACATGAATATGAGGACTTTAGCGAGTTGACTTCTCGAAGACACTTTTCATTCTCTGATTTTAGAATTTAAAGTTCATTTGATTCCTTTCCCATTTCATTATCAAATTGTGCAACACATTATGGTTGGACTTAAAAAAATAATAGTTTCTGGCCTGTTGTAATTAACAATAAATAGAGGTGATAGACATGTGAATAATAACTTACAATATAATATAGAAGAAATAAAGATTCTAAGAATAATTATACATACTATTTTGCAGAAGCACGGAAGAGAAAGACGCTGGAGAATGACTTTACAAAAAGAAGAAATATTTGAGATTCCATTGTGTAGATCAAATTTCTCTACTATCAGAGCTGTAAGTCTCATGTCTCATACTTAGGACTTAAGTCAATCCCATAAATAGTTCAATCATTTACTGATTACTTGGGACAGAACATTTGTTCGGAAAAGAAAATTGGCTGAACTCTCTGATTTAGTCTAGTC
>NW_004444366.1:169457-170617 GCF_000243295.1 Trichechus manatus latirostris | reverse complement strand
TTTTTAAATAAAATGATTTATAATTCTTGTGTTCAGTGTTCATCGACTTGGCTGAGTAAAGAAGGAGTATCACACTTCAAGAATATCAGATTTAGATATAGATAGATAGATATAAATATGTATACAGTTTAAGAGTAATATGAAGAGTTTAATATTGCAAAATGTTCCTCAGCTACCCAACAAAACTTGTGAATACTGTGCTAATTCACATACAAATGGGATCACAAATTGTACCCACAAATTAGGACATGAAGAGAAGCAAGTAAATGGACATTCAGGTCTACTGGGAAATAAGACTTCATTATTCAATAGTCTATTCATGCCGTTTGAGAGGTTTTCAAATTCATTAGCTTTTTCTCTTTCTTAAACATTTTCACTACTCATACCCTTCTTGCACCACTGTTTATCAACACATCTTCATGACTTTCATACGTAGATGCCTTTCATACTATGGACATCCATAGGGAATAGATGAGGACAAGAATTTCCCAGGTGGCTGATTGGTGTTAGAAACAGAGTGGATGTAGAGACTTACAGGATGTGCTGTGAGGGCACTGACTGCCAGACCCTGAGTTACAGAGATACTCATGTGTTGTTTAATAAACATATGTTTTTGTGTGTCTGTGGTGTATGTGGCTATATTTTTGTGTTTGGTGTATGTGAGGCCCTTGAAGACTGAAGACTAGGGTAGGGGCCCACGTCTGTCTCCTGCCCATGTCTAGGGTCACTACTGGTTATGGCAGACATTCTCTGGACATTGACTCTTGTTTTTCTATAATCAGTAAGAATAATCCAAAGAATGTTTTCTCTCAGTGTATTATAATAATTCTGATATCAGCATAATGGAATCACATCACTCAATAAAATTAACAGAGTTAATCAAATTCAACTTTTCAAAGAGAAAAATAATAATTTTTAACAATGTTGAAAACGTTTTGTTAACCAGTTAATGAGCTCGTGTCCATCCAGAGTGAACTTCGGATGTGAAATGTGAATATGTGATTCTCTGTCAGTCTGATTGCCTCATGCCACACAAAGTATAAGCATTTCCTTATTCTGATTTGGGTAGAGTTTAAAATATATCTAGATATCTCTCCGTATCCATCTATCAATCTCAATATCTACCTACCTGCATATCTATCTACTATCTACCTATGTAT
>NW_004444366.1:166356-167324 GCF_000243295.1 Trichechus manatus latirostris | reverse complement strand
TTTTGCAATAGTTAATATGCATATAGTAGAATATATTATTTTCTTAATCTCTGACATAGAATTAATATTGGACTTTAAGACTGCAGGATTTGAAATAAAGCATCCTGAGCTTAAATATAGGTTCCACAGTTCATAGGATGCTTGGTGTTGGGTGACCTGTCTAATGTCTTGAAGAACGAGTTTTGTCATTTATAAAATGGGCAAAATAATTGCCGCTTATAGAATTCTTGTAGAGATTAATGAGGTAGAGTCTACAAAGCGACTAGTACTGTGCTTGATGTATAACAGACACTGAACAAACGGAACCTACTATTCTTTACTGTACTTGACAAAAATTTATATATATGTATATATGTATGTATGCATGTGTGTATTCTGGAGTCCTGAGTGGAGCAACTGGTTAAGCGCTTGGCTACTAACTGAAAGGCTGGTGGCTCAAACTCACCCAGAGGCACCTCAAAGAAAGGCCTGGTAATCCACTTCAAAAAAATCAGCCACGAAAACCCCATTGGAGTACATTTCTACTCTGCAACACAGGGGATTGCCATGAGTTCAATTGACTCGATGTCAACTGTTTTTTTTTTTTTTATTATTATATATATTATTTTAATGAAATTTTAAGAAATGAAGAATAAAAAAAATGAGTTATGTCCATCAATAACGAGTATATTTTGAAATATCATCTGCCTGACATATTTTGGTTTGATTGCATTTACGGCTTTCTGACAATTTTGTTGCAGTTGTAATATTTTGGGGATACAAAGAAAAATCTATGCCAGAGTTATTCACTCTCTGTCTTTTGAATAGCTAAGATGTAAGTCTGTGGGAAACATTATCCCAAAGGCGAGGTGTCGGTAGCATCCACTGCTGATCATGTCACTCCACACTCTTTCTTCTCTAAAGCAGTACATGTGAGTCTGTCAACAAATGGAGAGCTTAATCATGCACGGCCTTAGAGCGAAAGCGCA
>NW_004444366.1:162437-164513 GCF_000243295.1 Trichechus manatus latirostris | reverse complement strand
GAAACCCACTTTCTTCTCTACCTTCCCCACAACTAAACTTCTGTTTTAAAATAATATTCCTATATCCTGGAGTACTTCCACCACTTATAACTCTGTTTCATTAGTGCCAGTTTGGACCACTGCATACTGCATATTTTCTCAATGCATCGTAATTACAGAAAGACCCATTTTGGATAACTTTATGCAGGTTTTCCTTGAGATGAAACTTCAATGTGCTAACAACACTTATAATTTCTCATTTCTTTTGCCAGATGTAATGGTTTTGTGATTTTACTCAGGGGGAGGCAGCATAAAGAAGGTCAGACCATTCTGAATGTATTATAAATAATTCGCTATGGCGAATAAAGATCCATATGATTCTTTCCTTCCTTGTATTAAGATTTCTTCTCCTGCACTTGAACATGTTCATGCTTTAGTGTAAATATAGTCTCTGGCTTTAGTTCTAAGGGCTGACATGAAGTAAAAAGATTTTTTTTTTTTCAGGAAGAAAATGTGATAAAAGGAATAATGGAGCCAAGTATTGTTGAGTGTTGGGGATATGGTCCACAGATGTGGGCTAAATGAATAAGTCCTGTGTATTACCTTTTTCAAAATATGTTCATCTACTTATTTTCATGACTAGTTAGGAAATATCAGTAAGCATGTATTGGCAAAAATGAGTGTACATTTTTTGCAGTATAGTTTAGCTCTAAAAGATATTCGTATCAGATCACCAGTGTACTGGTGTAGGCTGCTGTAAGAGTGGACCACAGAAAGTGGTCAACAGTGTTAATAAGCATTCAAGGATTCTATCAATCAAGATTTACTTGTCAGTTGCTGGTGTCAAAAGCCCAAGTCAAATTAACACAAAGAAATCAAGTGGTTTTTGTTTGTTCTTGTAACCCAAATGCAGGTAGCTCTCCTTAGGGATAACTGAGACCACGGGGACCTCACCTTTAAGACTCTCAACCTCTTTGTGTGGGTTGGCTTTATTTTTTACTGCTGCAGATGGATTTTCTCCATGTGTGGTGGGAGCTCCAGACTCACATTCCTCCAGCTTTGTAATCTGAGAAGGAAGTAGTTCTTTCTTTTTCAGTTTTAGTTAGTAAATTCCCTGGTGCAATAAATTTCCTGAGCCAATTACTCACACCTCCTCTCTTCCTGGGCTCTAAGGTAAAGAGAATAAACTATAACAACTGATAGGAAAATTGGGATCAGTGCATAAGGTCCAGGCAATAGACTGATTATAGAATCCGATTACTCCTTTCTCAAACTTAGGTCTTATAACCGCCTATCCTTCTACAGTATAATTTTAGTCCACGTATCCACCCAACTGCAAGAGGATTGGAAACTTGCTTCCTGTGTTTTTCAGTTGGTAGAAAGGAGAGGAAGAGGGATTCCTTTGGGTTAGGCTTGTCTTCAGATAGTAGGCCATATGGACTCTGATCTTGCATGGTAGCAAGAAGGAGAAAAAGAGATCATTATGCTTCTTACGGATCCGTAAAACAGGCAATAAGACAAGATGGAGAGTCTGTTACTTGCTTTTAAGAATAGTAATCCCGGGCGGCTAAAACAGTTAATGTGCTCGCCTGCTAAGCAAAAGATTGGAGGTTCAACTTCACACAGAGGTGCCTCAGAATAAAGGCCTGTCTACTTCCAAAAAAATCAGCCATTGAAAACACCACATAGCACAGTTCTACTCGGACATACATGGGGTGGATCACAAGTCAGAGTCAAATCAATGGCAACTGGTTAATCCCACCACATGGCCCAATAAAAGTGAATCTCTGACCAATTAGACTAGCCATTCCTCTTATGGTATGGAGGCATGATAATAGAAATGGAGAGAGGACCTACTGCTGCTTCCTCCATCACTGCCTTCTCAAGGGGGAGTGGATGTTCTATCTCCTTTAGAAATCTGAGGAGGGGAAGAAACATTTCTCCTTTCTTTCAACAATGAAGAACCCTGAACAGTACAGGTCAGGTCACATGCTTAGCCTTCAATCACTCATTGAGACCTGGGGAATGGACCCAATCTGGGTCAAACGCCCACATCAGTGGCTAGACAGATGGCACAAGAACGTTACCAGGAAGAGG
>NW_004444366.1:159104-160316 GCF_000243295.1 Trichechus manatus latirostris | reverse complement strand
CAGGTAATAGATACAGAGCCTGTGATAAGAATTTTGGTCTGGAGTTGCTTCTGCCAAAGAGTGAAAGGCCACAAGAGTGAGAGCTTGAGTGGGATGTGCATTGGGACATCAGAAGTCCATGGAGGATTGGGATGTTTCACTGAAGAAAATGCCACATATGATGGGAGTTGAAGCCAGAAGAGGTGGTTGTCTCCAATCCTATTTGCCAGTATTCAGTGCCTCCCTTGCAGGAGAACAATGTACCCTTACTCTGATGAACTCAGGGTAGCCTATGGCCTGCTCTGGCTAACGGAAGATGAGAAGTGGCATGTGCCATTTATAGGCAAACATTGTAAGAGCCAGCACATGCTCCCGATGCTCTTCTCTCTCTGCCCTTGTGATCTTAGAATCATGCATTGTAACATGGAGCCATCATTAGTCTAAGTCTCTGGGTGACTACAATAAGGACAGCCCCCTTGCTCACCCTTGAGACTCACGTTGAGTGAGCAGAAAATAAACATTGTTGTCTTAAGTCACTGACTTTTGGGGTCGTTTGCTACCACAACATCATCAAGCCTGTCGTGACCGACACAGGGACCTAGTGTGAGAGTCTTTGAAGAGTCCTGAGAGCACCCCCAAGAGGTATCTGTTAACATCTGCAAGTCCCAGAAAATGTAGAGACAGCTACCAGCCAAGTAAGAATTTTCCTCTCTTATTCCTTCATCAGACCCTTGAGTGGCACAAGTGGTTTGTAATCAGCAGCTAACCTAAAGGAAAACTGTTCTATCTCACTCAGCTACTCAGTGGGGGAAAGACTTGGTGATCTGCTTCCATAAAGATTACAGTCAAGAAAACGCTATGGAGCAGTTCTACTCTGTAACACGTGGGGTAGACATGGGTCGGAGTCAACTCCAAGGCAACGAGTTTGGCCCTTTTTTTTTTTTTTTTTTTAAATTTCCTCATTATCCCACCTCTACCCTCATCCTAGAAAACCTTGGCTGGAAAGAGGATGATGATGGGCACACAATTGTGTTCACCATTTTGATTATTATTTGTGACTAGGTAATCAAGCTACTGAATTGAGATTGTGTTGGTAACTTAACGTGACCATAGGGCTTTACATTGCCTGCAAGTGACCGGAAATGACATGTGCCTGCCAGAGTGTTCATCCAGTGGCAAGGCAAGGCAAAATCTTTTCCCTCTCCTCCCCACAGCTCCCTAATTAAAAAAAAA
>NW_004444366.1:156501-157498 GCF_000243295.1 Trichechus manatus latirostris | reverse complement strand
CTTTCATTCTTTAATCAGAGGGAAATTTGGAGCGAAGTAGTTTGATTTGGAGAGGAATATTGGGTGTGTAGGTAAAGGACAATTGGGAGCCTTGACGTAGTGCTTAAAGTTTCTGGCCTCATTCTGTGTCTGAGACCTAGAGGGAAAGGAGCTAAGAGAAACCAACTACAGCAGCAACAATAACAACTAGGTCACAATTTCCTCAGGAAACCAACATGACCGTTGTCTAGAGACTAAATCTGGTGTGTAAATCTAGCATGCTTCTTTCTGCCCCTTTTGGTGTAGATAGTAATGGAATGGAAAGTTGATTGCCCAGAGTGGAAAAGAGAGAAGCGTTTTGCTGAGGTATTTGGATGATTCAGATGTTTATAGTGGCTTGCTTATATTCCACATGGTACTAGCCACCAAGAATGTATCAGCAGGCATCAGACACTGTACATCACAGATGGAATCCATAGCAATTTGGAAGCCAGGAGGCCATGTTGGAAAATAGGGGATGGAAGTTTGTGAAACACAGCACAGACCGCACTACCTCCTGGAAAAGACAATGGGCAGAGGAAAGTGAACTAGTGAATATAAGAATGAATTGCTTAGTGATATAGCGTAATGTTCAAACTTCTGAACAAAGTAGATGCTCGGGGCATTTCCAAATGATAGAATTTTTTTGTTTGTTTTCTATAAATGAAAGTAGAGAACAAAATATTCCCTGATGGTTATAAGTCTGCTTCTTTACCATTGTGTTCCCCACTTCTAGCCACTTCTTTGACTCATCCATCTCCCAAAAACATTTTTAGAACCATTCATAATTAGGGTGCTTAATGTTAAGGAGAAATATTATTTGATTAAGGAGGATTATTTATCATAGCTCTTTGCCTTTATGCACCACTGCACTCTTTCTAGATCATGGGCTTAGTCACTAAATGACAAACTAGTGATCAGTTACTTTCAAGTAATAGGTAATTGTACTTTTATATCCCATAGACATATTTTCAAATGC
>NW_004444366.1:153545-154765 GCF_000243295.1 Trichechus manatus latirostris | reverse complement strand
CTTATGGAGGGCAAGCCCAAGTTGGATACTATAGAATGAGACCAAAAACAGCGATGGGGACAGCATGAAAATACCAAGTGACTGACAAAGGAGCCCCATGTGGATTTGGGGCTGGGAGAGCAAAATGCCAAAGACAGACTTAACCTGCTTCAAAGTTTTGAACTTTCTTGAGTCGACACAGGAGATGCAACAGAACCAGGTGGAGGAAGGAGACAGGGGCCCGAAAATATTTATGGGTGTGATAATACTTGAGCGTTTAAAGCCAATGGTAGAGACATGCAGACAAGTGAGGGTAGGCTGGGGGAGGAGTGTGAACAAAAGAGGGGATCTTAACAGTGTTTTTGAAGAGGCAGTGATGTCAGTAGTGCAGGTGTGGATTCAACTTAGACACCCTTTTCTGGTGGGTAAATGCATATTTTCTTTTACATGCCTGGGTTAAATTACTTCCCCTAGGTAATTCAATTAATCACTTGGAGAGCAAGGAGTAGAATTCAGCTCTCAAGGCTCTTATTTCACATCTGGAGCAGGCAAACCAGGCTTCCCTTTTCTGAAACACTAGCTTCATTTTTTTTTTTTTTAAATCTTTTGCAAATCAATGAAGTTTTGAGCTTTTTTACTGAAAATTTGTGAGATCTTCTTACTATTTGTGTGATTTAAAGGTAGGGTCGTGTTACTATATAAAAACACAATAAATGGCTTTTCTAGTTAATCTTTCATTGAAGAATTTAAAATATCTATCAAAATTACTTTGATCCCCTCCCCTCCCCAGATTTCGAGCTATTATCCTGGGGAGCTGAAAAAACGAGTTGCAGATCTGAGAAAGCAGTGTGTGTGGAGCTTAACTGCTGCATGACTGATTGTGTAATATATTGCTCTTTTCACTAATAACCGCAAAGCAGGTAGAGGCATGGTAGACTAATTTGGTTTATATGTCCAGCTGTAAGGCTAGACACTGCATCATTCTTTTCAGAAACCAGTGACTTTAGGCATGTGGAACTCGTAGTCATGACAACAATAAACCAGCTTTGAGTTTGAGTTTCAGCTCACAAACTGCCTTGTCTCCGTTACTTCCTGCTCATGACCTGACTTTTCTTACTCTCTCGGGCTGGGGGCTGGGGACTGGGGATTTATGAAAGATCTGTTGAACAGAGCCCCAGTATATGTTTAATGCTTCAAATGTCTGGGTTGAAAATTGTGCTTGCACAGATGGCTAAAGGCTG
>NW_004444366.1:150196-151584 GCF_000243295.1 Trichechus manatus latirostris | reverse complement strand
CTATTTTTGTTAGTACTCACAAATGTTGCTGATAAAAGCATTTCAAGTAACGGAATTGAAACAATGGAAAAACAAATCTATTCCCTAATATTTAACAGACGGCTGATTCATCAAATATGGCTTAATGTTTATGATGTGCTTAAACAGCAAAGAGCTCCAGTTTTTCCTGGTGGACATATAAGAATATTAATGACGAAAGGCCAGATTCTTCCCCTTGAATTCCCTACAGATCTCTCTCAAGCACCAGGGCAAAAATGGAATCCTAGAGTACAAATACAGGCACAGTCAAAGTAAACCTCTACTCTAGAGATTGGTTACATGTTTGTTTTGAAAAAGACTCAAGTTTGTGACTAATAAGTACAATAAGTCAAGTGATTTGTGGATGCCCAAAGTACAAGTTCTTCATTCAGCAGCCAAATTTCCTGACTTGGACTGGAACTAAAAACCATATATTTTCTAATTTGCAACATACTTCCTGCAATGTTAAAGATGCTACTTGCAAAGACTGGTCATAATTCATTGTCACGATTTGATATGCAATAGCTAGTCTGATTTATTTGTAGTTTACATAGGTAAGTATTGGGATGTCTTTTAATGTTCATTCACCTTTATGAAAGACTCATTATTAATACATTATTATTTTATTATGCTCTGAAAATTTTCTATTATTTTCTGTATTTTTTTAGATTATGTTTGTCTACCTATTGTTTTCACTGTTAAATGTGAAATACAGTCTTTTCCCTCCCTCACTGACCTTATCTTTTACATATTCTGATTATTCTTTAACTGGCAGCTTAAGGATAGATGCAAAAGTGATGAGAGTTTTGATTTAGCTTTGGCTTTTATTATTGGATACGACAAGGAAACAAAGCTTTGATCTACTTCCTTGGAAAGTTAATCCCAGTGATTACGTGGAGATGTGTGCACTGGTAGCTGCAGGGGTAGACGTCTTTAATCTCTTGGTGTTGAATACTTAATCCAGTTCGGATTCTTGGCAAGCAGATTTAAAGAAAAGAACAAAATAATTACACTCTTCACGAGCTTTGTTTTCTGGGATGAATATTTGGTAGTTCTGCTTACTCTTTTACGGTTTAACGAGGATGCTCAGAAAATTAGATTTGGATTTACTTGGAGTGACATAAAAATTGATGATTTTTGTGGTCTTCAATGCGTATTTTTTAAGTATGTATTCACTATGGGGCAGTTTGGGTGGGGTTTTTATTATTCAGTTGTTCATTTCGGCAGAGTGAAGGCTGAGTAGAGAATATGCTATTTCTTTTTTAATTATTGTTGTAATTAAATGAAGTTTACATTTCAAGTTACTCTATGATACAAAAAAAATTTTTTTACATACATTGTTATGAGACCCCAACCGCTCACCCCATTCT
>NW_004444366.1:129962-145676 GCF_000243295.1 Trichechus manatus latirostris | reverse complement strand
TTTTTTTTTCATCTTTTTCATTGTTGTAGATTTTGTGTTTGCTGGGTCTTTATGTTTTTCCACTTTTTCATTTTGATTTGTAGGATTGTTAGATTCCTTTGTGGTTACCTTAATATTTATCCCTATTTTTCTAAGTTAGAATGCGCTATTTCTCGTGGAATAATTTAATAATTATTCTGGAGCTGGACAATACTCTTATTAAAAAGTGTTCATTTTCTTTTATAATCTAAACTTCGTATGCTGGTGTAGGCGATAAATGCCTGTTAAAATTAAGTATAACTGAGGCTCAGTAGGACATGTCCCTAAACTAAACACACTGATTAAAAAATATGTATGTATGAGTTAAAAAAATGAGAAAATGTGAGTTAGATTTAAATATGTTTAAACAAATTTTATTAGTTAATTCATTAAGATAATATATATTATTTTTCAAATATTAAGATAGAAAATAATCAAAATATCACCAACATTACATAAACATTTATCATTCATATTGCTTTTAACACAGTATGTATAAGAGTATATATACAAGTTAACGTCTTTTCTAATTAACATTATTTCTAAAATATTTCTTTTTATTGCTTGGTATTACACAAAATTATAATCTTCTACCTGTATAATATGCCATCAGTGGTGTACCATAATTTACTCAACTACTTCATCATACAGATTTTTTCCCCCATATTTTGGATTATTTCCTTAAGGTAGTTCCCCAGAAGTTAAATTCCTGATACAGAGATAAATGTTACCAAATTTTTCAGCAGGGTTGTGCCAATTTCACATTTATTAGTAATATATGAGAGGACTGCTTTCACTTCATGATTACCTGCAGTGGGTGTTATAATTTTAAATAGGTGTTGCCAATTTAATATTAGATAACATTTTAAGCACACTTTCTGGGTTTCCAAACACTGTACACACAGCCATGTAAGCTTTTTATACAAAGAAAATAATATTTATATTCTTTATAATTTCAAACCTACAGTTTACTCAAGAAGGAATAGGCTTATTTGTATTGAAAAATCTGAACTTTTAGCAAAAGTTAGAAATTAATCGTGATATCAGAACAAGGATGGATAAAATTCTGCACAGGATTCCCCCACTCATTTTGAATGTAATAATTCATAATTTCACATAAATTGGTATATAAAACAATATTTATATAATTTGATTTTTCCTTAGAAGTAATTTTCTGTTTCTAATATATTAAGAGTTTGATAGTAATTCAGATTTAAACATCTATGTTAATTCATCACAAATAAGAGAAGAATTTTTCCCTTCTTTCCTTTCTGTCTCCCTCCCTCCCTTCCTTCTGAAGTGAAGCTCTTGTTTTTTTCTGTGATTGAGACCTTTTTAGTGTCTTGTAGATATACAATTTCCAAATGAGATAAAATTTAATCTTTTGAATTTTGTTTTGGTCAAGTATAGAATGGCAACTTGGTAATAGTTGAATAAAAGTTTCTATGATATTTGGGAGAAGACAAATTTGATGTTACATCTTATCAAAATGTACTTTTTAGAAATTCCTGAAAGACTCCATGAAAAATGTGCCAGGGTTTAAAAAGATCCAGATAAAGTTTTCATAGCATTCCAACAGTTTTTTTTTTCTTTTTTCATCCAGTGAATACCAAATCATGATGACCTTATTGCTCTCCACAGAGTTTTCAAGGCTGTAACCTGTTGAAGGCAAAGTGCCAGACTAGTCTTCCAAGGTAATTCTGGGTGGACTTGAACCTCCAACTTTTTGGTTAGTAGTCAAGTGCATAACCCTTTGCACCATCCAGGGACTCCTTCCCCAAGACTTTTGTTGTGTGTCGTTGAGGTGATACCAACACATAGTGGAACATGTGGCAGAATCTCTCACTCAGCATAAAACTCCATCTTCTACTTCCTTTTTGAAACTAACCTTCAGATTGTAGGTAACACTTAGTTGAGGCAAAATATTTCTCTCTGTTGATTTACATCCATGACTGTCAGTATACAGCATGTGTGAAAGTATGTGGTGGGTGGCAGGGGACAAGGGGAGCAGGTAGGGAATGGAGCTTCCATATCTGAGAAGAGAAACAAGATGCAGGTAAAGAAAAATTAACCTTATGCCTAGAAAATGTGCATTTCCTCAACTCAAAATGGAAAAATCATTTCAGAGACTAGGTGTCAATCCTTGCCACTGAACTTTCTGGAGCCACACTTATAGAGGTTATTTGATACTTTTTGCCTTGTGGTCTGGATGCTATAAAATCTTTGGTGTGCCTGGATTTCCAGGTCATCTCTATGAGGATTTAGATCAGTGTCATTCATTGTGGGGTCCAAGGGCCCATGTGGATCCCAGAACTGTTTGTCACTGATTCATGATGAGAGGAGTTGGGGCCAGAATGCCGATCAACCAGGTACACTGTTTACTTCACCTGATGCTTTCTATGTTTTTTATGTAGCAAGACTTTCTTAATTATCTCCTGGAGTGCTGGTAGCAAACAGCTCAAAGACAGGCTACTTTCAGTAGCAACAGGTTAGATCTTTCCTTCAGACTTTGTATTAATGGTAACTATGTGGAAAACATATAGGTACTAATATGAAAAATGAATGTTTGCAGATAAAATTGGGAAAAGGACAGCAGCCTGAGGGTCAGAGGACCTGGGTCTTGGTTCAGACTCTGCTACCAATCAGCTGTGTGACCTGAAGAAATCATTTAATCTCTTTGAGTTTCGGTTTTCCTCATTGGCAACATGAGCTGGAATTGTTCTGAATTAAAATTTTTAATGAAATGTAACAAAGATAAAGGAACTGAGGGCACTGAAGCATTGCATTCTCACATTCAGACCTATGTTGTTAGCATATTAAAGTTGAGTATTGGTTAAATGAGAGGACGCTTCCTAAATGTGTTCATTTAAAATCTTAATTCAGATATCACTTCACCCCTATCTCTTGAGTTTTTCCCATCTTTGAACACAAGTCTGGTGTTCAAAAAAATCTCTTTTTATGGCCATAGTGTATCTTCATTTCTTGTAATAATGTTCTGGGTTTCAACCTGCAGATTATGAAATACACTCTAGCTAAAAATCTCATTTATTTCCAGGTCACCTTTATGAAAAGTCATGACAACAACCATTTTCTCTTTTGTACCTAGCCATAAAACCTAGAAACACTTAATCTGTAAAAGAATACTTTAAAACTTGGCAACTTTTTTGGCCATTCTATAATGGTAAAACCCTACTAATTCCTACTCATCACAAAAGCAATATAAATGGGTATTGCAGATATTTCATTGATAGTTCAATCTTTTTTTTCCACAAGGAAAGGAAAACTGGATGGAAAGTATGAAAAACTTATCAAAATGTGTTTTCCTAGAAATAGAAATGATTTGGGAAACATTTTATTTTTGGGGGGAAATGCTTGCGACATTATCAAAAAAGAAGCATACTCTAATATGTTAATTTGTTCTTCCTTATTAAAAGGCTTATCATTCATGAGGTTGCCATGAGTAGGAATGGCAACTAACAATAAAAGTCCTTCAATAACGAGTCCTGGGTGGCACAAACAGTTAAGCGCTCATCTACTAGCCAAAAGGTTGGCTGTTGAAACCGATCCAGAGGTGCTTCAGAAGACGGACTTGGTGATCTGCTTCTGAAAGGTCACAACCTTGAAAACCCTATGGAGCAGTACTACTATGGACACGCGGGGTTGCCATAAGTTGGAATCACCTAAGAGGCAACTAACGACAACAACATTCTTCAATAAGCTGGTCAACTAGTGTCATTCCAATTTGTGGGGAAGATTTTTCTAGGATGTTTATGTGTATTTGTGTATGTTGGCGTTCTTCGTCTTCTCTCTCAGTCCCTCTTACTGATCTGTCCCCATCTTCTCAGTTTACTACATTGGAGCCTCTCTTCAACATCTTGGTACCTCCACTATATAGTACCTAGATTCTGGTGAAGTGCTCAGCTGCTAACCGAAAGGTCGGTAGTTCGAACCCTACAGCCTCTCTGTAGGAGAAAGATGTGGCAATCTGCTTCCGTAAAGATCACAGCCTCAGAAACCCTATGGGGCAGTTCTTCTCTGTCCTATAGGGTCGCTACAAATTAGAGTTGACTCGAAGGCAATGGGTATACTTCCAGCTCCTTTTCTTCCTAATCCTCTGCACGTAACATCCTATAAGTCAAAGTGGAGCAGCTAGGACACCAGATCACTTCTCCTGCCCCACAACCGTGTTCCTTTGCTCTTTTATCTTTCCATCTTCCTTTTGTCTGAATTGCCCAATTATCCTTTTCAACTCTAATTTGCACTCAGCCAGCTTTACAATTACAATACTGCTGTATCTTCTGCAAGCAGGACGTTCTGTGGATAGGGCAGGCATTCAAATAGATATTCATTGAATTGAAATATTGAAATGTAATCAGCCTGGAGCTAGACCAGTTGCTTCTTTCTTTGTATCTATTATTTAGCATGCCAGTTAGTTGTGATTGCTCTTTCCTTTAAACTCACATAAACACATTCTTTGAACCTATTTATCACTTAATTTTAGGGTCGCTATGAGTCGGAATGGACTCAATGACAATGGGTTTGCTGGTTATCGTGTTAAACACTCAGACTTTGTGGTCAGACAAGACCTAAGTTCAAAACCTGGCTCCCACCTAGCTTAGGTGCTAGGCAGATAGCTTAATCTCTCAAAGACCCAATTTCTTCTGTCAAATAAAGATGATCATGTCTACCTCATTAAGTTTTTATGAAAATTACATGGAATAATACAGATGCAAAGTGCTTTGCTTTTAGTAAGCATTTAATGATGATAATGATGATGACAATAATAATAATAATAAATTTTCGAGAACTTGTATAATACCTATGTGCACCGTTCTAAGTTCTTTACATACATCAGTTCATTTGTTCCTCACAACAACACAGTGAAACAGGCACTATTATTTTCTCTCTATTTTACAAATGAGGAAGCTAAGGCACAGAAGGGTTAAGTATCTTTTCCAAGGTCATAGAACCAGCAAGCTGCAAAAGTCAGGATTAAAATCACGGTGTCTGGCTCCTGCACTTAACCACTTTGCTATGGAGTCTCTCAGTACTTGGGTATTGTTTTCTCCTCTCTTATTGCTAGAAGAGTGTTATGTAATAGAAAGTGTCACAAAACCTGAATTTTACTTCTACTTTATCAGTAGCTGTTTACTTTTGGACAAGTCATTTATTCTCTTTAGGCCTTAGGTCGGTATTCTTATCTATAAAAAAACAAACAAACAAAGAAGAAATTGTGGAGCATACAACTTCTTTTGTCTTCCCAGCATCCTTTTCTTTTGGAAACTTCCCCTTCCCCAGCCTATTCCAGAAGGCCTCTTCCTCACATGGCCACTAACTCCCAGAGCGTAGGGCCTTCAGAGTTCTCCAAACCCCCAAACACAGTGATTGGTCCAAGGTTGGGCATATAAACTAAGCAAGGTTAGAACATTTTGTGTACATAAACTGTCTGGAACCAGGGTAAGGGAGCCTTTATTTTTTTTAATTTTTAAAATTATAAGCTGAAATAACCATAAAGACATAAAAATGCTGGAAATCATTTTTCCCATCAGATGGAGAGATTCTGCCTGAGACTGAATCTGACATAAAGAAAGCAGAGCTGTGAAATTGAGGTTTGGGGAGGGAGAGAGATAGGAAGAGATAGGAAGGAAATAGAAGCAAAGGGAATGAAGACAATTATTTATTTTGGTACCTCAATTCAGCTATACCTAAATCAGTCCACTTCTATATTTTTCAGTTTTGTGTTCCAATAAAATACTTTTTTTTCCCCTTAAACTGGTTTGAGTTGACTTCCTGTCACTTACTAGAGAAACGGTTCTTATTCACACAGATTTAAAGAGGTGACCTCCCTTCTGGCTATAATATCCTATAACCATAATTTTTAAAATATATTCTTGTAGTTCTGAAAGAATATGTTTTTGAACAAAGTAGATACTCGATACATGTTTGTTAAATTAAACTGAATTGTTTACCCTGCAATCCAGGATAAAAATGGATATACCTGGCATCAGGAGCATATATTTTAAAAATATATTTACAGGTTCCTAGAGATTGACTACTCTGATAATGATCTAAATTAATTTTAAAGTCAGTGTTTCATTGGCTTAGAAACTCTTTCTGAACCAGCCAGTTTCTCCTGGACCTTGTTTGGAAAGCCAGATCTAAGTAGAGGACTGATCTAATCAAAAGAGAGGTTTGCTGGGCACAAGGATGAATCTGTTCCAGAAATTAACAAGCAAAACAAAAGAAGAAGAGTTAAGGGATAAATCAGAATGTAAAAGGAATTTTCAACCAGTGCTCCTGTATAATAATAGAGGGTCAGAAAATATGAGGCACTCTGGGAAGGAAAGGAACAAAATGGCTTTCTTATTCAGGGTTAGATGCATTCTATGTTACCTCCAGGAGTCCCTGGGTGGTGCAAATGGTTGATACACTTGGCTGCTAACCAGAAGATTGGAGGTCCAAGTCCACCGAGAGGAGCCTTGGAAGAAAGGCCTGGTGATCTACTTCTGAAAAATCAGCCACGAAAACTCCATGGAGCACAGTTCTACTCTGACCCACATGGGATTGCCATGAGTTGATGGCACTTGGTAGTGATATGTTAGATTCAGTCATATCCACACACACACTCAACACAATCTCATATTCTCAAAGATGAAAGGACATTTACGTACAATGTGTGAGCCACGCACTGCCTGACACAGAAAGCTTTTCAAAAACTGTTTTCAAATTGATAAATATATGAAAACATATACCTAATGTTCCTTTAATTGCTCATATGCATGCAAAAGCTGGACAACAAACAAGGAAGACAAAGAAGAATTGAGGCATTTGAATTATGGTGTTGGCAAGAATATGGAATATGCCATCGACTGCCAGAAGAACAAATAAATTTGTCTTGGAAGAAGTACAGCCACAACGCTCCTTAGACGCAAGGATGGTGAGACTTTGTCTCATATACTCTGGACACGTTGTCGGAAGCGATCAGTCTCTGGAGAAGGACATCATGCTTGGTAAAGTAGAGGGTCCGCGAAAGAGAAGACCCTCAATGAGATGGATTGACACAGTGGCTGCAATGATGGACTCAAGCATAGCAACGATTGCAAAGATAGTGCAGGACTGGGCAGTGTTCCATTCTGTTGTATGTAGGGTCGCTATGAGTCGGAACTGACTTGACACCTGACAACAGCAAACAATATTTCTTACATCCAAATGTACTCATATACTTAGACCCACATACAGTGAAACCCTCTGTAATCATCTACAAATTGAATCCTCAGAAAAGAAAGCAAGATCTGTTAAATCTGTCCCATGTTCCAGAAATGTTTCCTTCATTATTTCATATAGTCCTCTCAACAGAGATATGATGTAAATAATATCATCACTCCCATTTTATAGATGAGGAAATTTAGATTTTGAGAGTTTGAATAACTTGCCCAAAGTCCACACCTAGTAAGCTGTGCAGGTCTTTCTGAGTTTTAATGCTCACCTTTAATCATCATATTATACTGCCCCTCCCAGATCTAGCCAGCTTTAGTGAGACAAATACAGAGATATTGCCTATACAACAAAAGAGGGAGTAAATAGTTGAGCTGACATAATGTAATGTCACATGGATGAAAGAGACGGAATAGATATAAGCTGCATGAGGAAGAGAATCAAGTTATAAACATTTAGGAAGCTAATATTAGGGAGAAAATAGGTCTAAGATGCATATTCTCTTCCCCAAAGTGATAAATCCTTTCCATTTACTGTAACTTGGTTCATTTCATGTAAATTCTACGTTTAACATGAACTCGCAGTTTTATAGCTCAAACCTGCTTGGCTGCTAGCACCCTCCTTAGGGCTCCTCCAAGCAGAAAGCAAGTGATACTGCCAGCAACAGCAAGGCAGTACATGCTCTGGCCTGCCAGATGTAGCTGCTGCAGTCTTGTTTCCTGTAGATGCTTTCTGAAAAGAGAAGTTCCCAGCTTGTTTGTATGTGACTAGCTTATATTTCCATGATGCCTTGAACCATGGCTTTTTAGGGGTCATTTCTTTTCATAAACATTGTTCTCCCTTTATAGGAAATCAGCTGCATTCACACAGTCGTGCTTATGGAGAAAATGACATTTGATTTTTAAGTGAAAAAATATTGTTTATTATTAGCTTAGGAAAAGAACTTTTCAAAGTCATGCAGAAGATTAGGGCGGTGTTTGGTGCAATGTTCATCCATTTATTGAGGCGATGGAGACAAGGTAATGCTCCCTGATGAGATAAAGCTTTAAAAGCCTTGGAAGTGTGGGAGGTCTTTGTAAGAGTGAGCTAGAGACTCCAGTTAGCATAACACACACAGTCTTAGCTGCTCACATCTGTCTGCAGTCCAAGCAGGAACAAAGATGGAGTCTCTCAGAGCTAGGCATTCATTCCCGATGGCTTCACCCCAAAGAGTTACATAAGCTTTGGGGATTCACTTCAGGGTGATTGCATATGTCGTTCCTTTTGGGATGTCAATCAAAAGTTGATTCAACATTACTAAGCCTTGGATTTTTGGCTCAATCATTTCTTTAAAAGTTTAGGAGATTGCAATATTTCTTTATACCTAACTTAATGTATTCGTTACTTATGTTTTATAATGAATGAGATTATGTGAAAAATACTTCCTATTTATACCTAGCGATTGTGTTGCTGTATTGAGACATTGTGTATTTTTTTTTTCCATTATCAATAACAGTTACTTAAAGCTTTAGGTATCTGGCGTACCATATATTTTATTCTGTATTTAAAATTCAATATATTTTATCGCTTTGCTTTGTTTTATTGGTATCTCCCTTTACTAGAATGTGAGCTTCACAAGGGGAGGGAGTTTTGTCTGTTTTAACCACCGGTAAATCTTAAGCACATACAATTGTGTCTGGCTCATGGTGGGTTTTCAGTAAATACATTTCACATGGATAAACAAAGACTATGCTAAGGATTTTATAGGCATATCTTCCTGAATCTTCGTATCAATACATATAAAGCATGTTATATTGCCATTTCCATTTTACTGGTAAAGAAAATGAGCATTTGAGAATTTAAATAAATTTCTCAAGGCCATATAGCAAGTAAATTACAAAGCATCAGTTCAGTTATAAAACTCTGTCTCCAAACTCTATATTCCTAATCCCTGGTTGATGCTCTTCTCCTGAGCGTTTTTATATAATGTTTGAGTCCACGTGACTAAAATATCTGGCTCTTTTATAGATAAAGGAAGTCCCAGTGAAGGTGTTGTCAGAGTCCCTAGAATTCCAGTTGTGTCTATCACTAGACAAAGTTATCCTTTCATGGAGATTCTGGGATGCATCACTTTCTTTGCTGGCTAGTCCGACTGTCAGAAGACTGGGAAATAGTTCTTCATGTTGGAGTTTCTTCACACGCTTGATGGACAGCGGAGCTCATATGTAAAACAATCAGGCCTGTGTGAAGCATTAAGAATCCTTCATAGATCTGTCTCTCAGTTTCTTCATCTGCCTGGATGTGTCTTGTGTTCTTGAAAATGCATAGGTTTGAATAGAGGGTGTATGTGTGTTGGGTTTAAGGGGAAAAAGAGAAAAGAAAGGCCTGGAAGGAAAAGCAAGGTAAATAAAGACTGTATGGCTACAAGGGGGTCAGGGGGAGGAAGGAGGGAGAATAACATTATAAAAATAAATGCTAAATAACAAGGCATCCTCCTTCTGAAACATGAGGAAATTTCACCATAACGCCGGGAACAGAAATGCAGTCATGTCTTCCTAGAACCTGTGGTCCTGAGCTTTCCACCAGCCACTGGCCACTGTCATTCTGACCCATCTGTTAGTCTTAAGCTCTTGGTCATTTGCCTAGTCTCCTTGGCCTTTTGTTCATAGTTTTGTGTCTCTTGTAGGATACATCTAAGAGATTATTCAGATACTTTTTATGGATTATATAACATATAAGACACACTTTATAGATTAAGATAAAAAATGGTATGTAGCTACCAATCACATGGTTTTCTTACGCAGAAGAAAGTTTGCCTAGGATTCTGTGCCAAAAAATGCTGAAGAAGCTTCACCAATGAAGAATTAATGCCTAGTACACTGATCCTCTCTTTGGAGAACATTTAGCTTGGATATTATTTATGACCTTTCAGTGTTTTCCAGTCTAAGTTTTCAGTTGAGAACAGTGATCTGAAAATGGGGTGTGTGTTTGTGAAGGAAAGAGTAGATATAAGAAGGTTATTTTTTTCCTTCAAACAATGTTCCTAGAGATTCATAACACTTTGGATCATATCATGGTATAGTACTCTGACTGTCAGTCCTGGCCATGCATTATACTTACCTGGGGACTTTTTAAAAACGTATTTATGCTTGGGCCCACCACAGCACAATTAAATCAGAATGTCTAGGAGTGAGGCTTGGTATTGACATTTTTTGTAAAATGTCCCCATGTGATTCTAATGTACAGCCAGGGCTGAGAGGCACTATAGACTTTGAAGTCTTATTGGAATGGGCTTGAATTCCAGATATACCACTTTCTGTGCTGTGTGACCTTGGGGAAGTTAATGAAGCTTCCTGAACTCATGTTCTCACCTTGTAAATTGGAGGCATTGTGTCTTCATCAGAGGATCGTTTTTAAGATCAGAAGAGAATGTATGTGATATAGCTAGCTATAGTGCTGAGCATATAATTGGTGTTTAATAAATCAGGGTTATCATCACTATCATCTTCATTATTAGGCCTGAAAAAGAGTATTATTTCTATATATAAACATTCCATAGTAATAGAGAAGAGCAGGCACCCACTAGAGACCACTCCAATCGTCTGTTGTTTGTCAGATGGAATATTCTACTATGATTATTTTCACTGCTTTATCCAACCTCAGTGCTACAGTGATTGAAACTATCCAGACAGGTTTCTGCTAATAGATAAAGAACTCTCAAGGCTAGGACACTTCCACCAACATTTAGATTAAGTTCATTCATTTTTAATTTTGGTTCTACTATTTAGAGAACACTATGACTCCTTAGTTACATCCTTCCAATGTGCTGAAATTTCTAAATTCTATTGTTTGTCATCTCCCTTTGGTGAGATCAAAAAGCAGGTTTTTTCAGTTCTCTCTTCAAAATAGAAAAGAAGCCACACCACCTTATTGGTCTTTATATCACAACTGACTCTTGACTCCTTTGCCACAGATTCTACCCTCCTTTGTGTAAACCAGCCATTTCATTAGCTACAAAGAGTTGAAAGCTGCAGGCTGGGTTAAACCCATCATTAAAACTAGTATTAACTCAAAGTTCTGTTCATTGTGAATAAGACTCATCTGAATTAAGAAGAGTCTTGCACAAGATAAGCTCTCATATGATGGTTGAATTGGAAGGTGATGGTTTACTGTTTTACAAAAACAAAGTGATTTTCCTGTACGCTTGAAAAATCTACAAGCCTGGTTCTAAGGAGCCCTGGTGGTGCAGCGGTTTAAGCTCATGGTCGCTAACCAAAAGGTCAGCAGTTCAAACCCCTCAGCTTCTCCATGGGAGAAAGATGTGGCAGTCTGCTTCCATAAAGATTTATAGTCTTGAAAACCCTGTGGGGCAGTTCTACTCTGTCTATAGGGTCACTATGAGTTGGAATCTACTCAACAAGAGTGGGTGGTGGTGGGTAGCCTGGTTCTAACCATCATTACCCTTTGCCTCTTTGTCTTTAGTCTCTACACTTGCCAATCCACCGTATACAATGAATCCAGACAGCCTTTACGATCTTTTCATTCTGCTATTCAAAAACCTTTAATAACTCATTGAATTCTGAGTAAAGCCCAAATCATATGGAATGAATTGAAAAAGTCCAATTTACTTGAATTTGGAGGCAGAAAGATCTGAGTTTGGATCCCAGCTCCATAGTTTTTAGATGCATGAATGTGGCCATATTCATTTTCTTCTCTAAGCCTGTTTTCTTGTCTGTAAAATGAGGATAAAAATAACTGCCTATGTATTCTAGTAAGTATTGAATGAAATAACTTCTGCAAATCACCTAGCACAGCTCCCAGTGAAATCTCAGTTAACATCAGTCACCTTCTCTCACCTCCTGATTCTAGACTTGACCTACCTTTCCAATTTCATCTCCACCAAACGGTCCTTCTGTCCCTTCACATATCCTCATCTCCCTTCCCTGCCTTATCATTATACATATATGTCCTCTATTCCTTCGCTTCTATGGCTTTATTCATTTGTATATTGACATGGTTCTCTTTGCCACGAATGTCTTTTTCTTATTTTTACCCACCTCTTCTCTTATTTTTTCCCCAGAGATTCCCAGTCAAAATTAATCTTCAACCCCCTACTGACAAACCTTGTCATACCTTTGCTATGCCCTTTCCGTCCTGCCTTGCATTCCATTCCTTGACGGTATTTGTGCTCACTTCATTCACTGTATTCTGAGCCTCTGGAGGTCAGGGGCTGGACTTTTCTTTGTCAGCACCTGCCTATCTCTACCACACCTTCCTGTGGGCCTAGGTGGAAAAGGAAATATTCATAAAGTTTAGTGAATATATTAATTATTTTAAAATTGTGTTGCATTGTCAAAACTGTAGAACACCAACATCTGTAAGATGGTAATAGTATTAGTATTGATTATATAACCGGAAAAAATTAATCAAGTCTGCCAAGCTTAAGTAACTTTCCAGAGTAATACTATGAATAAAAATTCTCATGTCCTAGGAGATTTTATAAAAAACCTTAACTCACCACGGAGACTTTAAAGTACACCCATAAGGCTCACAGCAGTGCAACAGTCAAGAACTAAGATTTAGGACAGCAGCAAAAAAAGACAAAGCATCAAGATGCAGGTTAAATTGCTGAATACCTAAGAGTCTGCTTAATTTTAGGCTAGTTGGAGAAACTTCAGTCAAGCTTTATTCTGGCCCACGGCAGCCTGGAGGACAATCTTGTTTCTCACCGGTCACATTAGGCAATAGAGTAATGAATAAATAGAGCAGAGGACTCAATTCTGAGCTCAAGACAAACCAATAGTCCATCTTTCTTTATAGCTCTTATTAACCATGTCTCTTTCTTCCTCTTGTTTACATATGTTTCATGTATAATTTATGTGATTAGTGTAAATAATTTAGCATGTTTCTCTGCCATATTTAATTCATTCGATGCTCACTTTTGGTTTCTCTATTTAAAAAGAAGAATGTTGAAAACATTATAATTATTCAATATTTTCACAGTCAATAACAAGTTTTTTTTTTTTTCCCCTGAATCTTTAATTTATGCTTAGCTGATAGGGTGACCAGCTGGCCCGGTTTACCAGGTTCTGAGGGTTTTCCTGCGACACAGGAATTTTAGTGCTAAGATTGGGATAATTCTCTGAAAACTAGGGCAATTGGTCATCTTTGCGTACAACCATGCCAAAGGATTTTTTCAGAGAGAATGATAAGATATTGCTTCTTTCCACAAGGCGCCTGCAATCTGGTTGAGGAAATGAGATGCTTGAAACCAAACACAGGACAATTCGAGAGTGAAAGAAATTGAGCATGAATGTGTGTGGTGAAGAGCATAAGGCATGCAATGTTTCAGAACTGGGAGTGGGAGGTTGATGATGAGGTGTAAGTTTCTTTGCAAACATGAGCCTAGAGTGGGAATAGTCAGGCAGGATAGAAGCTTAGAAACTCGAGAAAGAGGGATGAAAGAATAAATGGAGAAAAGAAGTGATATGAGTATGAATCAGTGAGAAACGCAGTAGCCTGACCTGGGGCAATGGGTGTAGGCTGGGGTGGTGCGGAAATGCATGTTGGAATACAAACTGAAATAAAGCCTGACAATTATGTGCAGTTTCGGGTAATTTTTGTCTGACTTTCCACCATTTGCTTGGATAATTGAGAATTGGCTGCAATTATGAAGATTTAAGTTTTATTGCTCAAGTTCTGCAAAAGGAAGATTTACGTCTTTCATGGAAAAACCCAACATGCGTGTTATTATTGTGAGTAAGTATATAAATGTGTGACCACTGTGCAGGAAGTCGGGGAGAGGGACAGCATCGACACTGAAATATTTTGTGTGGTGAAATATTCTGTAGCAAAATCCAAATGCTCAAATGAAGAAGCTTCAGCAAAGAAAATATATAACTGCTCTTTTCAGGTAGAATTTGCCCTTTATCTGATATTGGCATCTCCAAATGTTTGGCTTACAGGAAGCACCCTTGCCATTTGTTTTATTGCTTCCCTGCAAGGTATTGCCTCCAATTTTAGCAGCTGAATTATTTTCCTAATCCTTCTCAATGAACATACCTTCTGCCGTCATTGAGGAACTAAAATGAAGGAGGAAGTTACATGGGAATGACATTCCATCTTTCCTGGAGAACAATTTTCCAGTCACAAATTCAAGAGAAAGAATGTGAGATTTTTTTTTTTTTATTTCATATTTTCAAAAGTCTCTACTTACAATTCAGATGAACTGCTTTTTAATATGAACTCAGTGAATTAGTCCATTCTCTTCTGACCACTCTTTCCCTCTCCTCAAAAGCGAGCGTTTGTGCGAAGAAGGAAGTACAACTAGGCTTCTCAGAGTAAACAGGCCCTGCTGAGCTGAGCTCTGGGCCCATAGAAAGCCCACCCCTTCAGAAGGAAATCAGATCCTTGGGCAAAATAGGTGAAGAAAAAAAGAGCAGCTGTTAAAACATTAGTCTGTTTTTCTCCTCAGCCCCTGCTGGTCCCCTTGCCTCCCAGCCCCCACCTCCATGTGATCTTTTCCACCTTTAGGCTCATGTGCTGAAAATTCACGACCCTCAGTGTGGAGCATGCTTATGACCGAAAACATTCCCAGATCCCCACATACTCGCAGCCATCTTCCTCCTCCCCACCCTTCTCACCACATTCCTGGAAGATAGTTGAAAGATTGATTGGATGATTTTTTGGCAGCTATATGCAGAGCCTGCAGCCACAGCTTGGTTTAATTAGGGAATCAGAGCGTTTCTTTTATGTAGGTCACATCACGTTTTGATTCCAGATCGCATATAGCTGTAACCTTTCTAAAAACTCAGCAATGCATGTACAATCGGAAGACAATTTTTTAGAAATAGGGAAATAGGTTTTTTGTAATTTTCACCAGAATCATTAATGGTAGTGCAGCGTTGGATCTTTCTTTTGGTTTAAGTGTCAAATAAGGATGATATTCTTTGTAGCCTTTTCTTCCATGAGGCTTCTGTTATCTGAAGCACATACACCCATATTATAAAATTGTTAGCATGGATCTGGAGGCAGGGGGTGGGTGATGGTTTGCTTGTCTCTTTGTGTCTTTGTACCAGCAAGATTAAATGCCTTTCCTTTCTATGGAATCTAATACTAAACAATCTATCTGTGGAAGAGTGTAAAACAATTAGCTAGTTCATCTTTGAAATGTAATTAGGAAAAAATACAAGCTAGGAAGAGAGATAGATAACCAACTGTGCCTTTTAATGACACTTCATGAACTGAAACCACTCCAAATTTAATAGTCTCAGATCACAGGGGGAGTTTGGGAAACCTTGTCAAAAGAATCTGTAATACACAAAGAATACTCCTTGGCAGGTAGCCACGTAAGAACCACTGTTGATTACAGACGTCTGGATGATGAACTTGGATCCTGACATTGCCTTTGAAAAACCTAAACTAATGCTTTTTGCCTTTCAGAAGTATTTCTATAATTAGGTCCTGATTCTGATTTAAATTGTTCTTCAGGTACCATGTTTA
>NW_004444366.1:124510-127881 GCF_000243295.1 Trichechus manatus latirostris | reverse complement strand
AAGTCTTATGCTCATTATTTTCAGAATGAAAAGGGAACCACAGCTGTCTGTTCTGATACATTTGATTAAATTGCTAAACTAAGGGTCAGAAAGAGATTGAGGAACCTTCAGTTGAGTTTCGGAGTCAATAGTTTTGGTGTTTATATTGACTTTCCAAACTTCTTATTGGGCAGGAAGTTACCACAATAATAGGGCTTGCCATGTGATCTCTGGCATGCTCGTTGTTGGAACCACATCATTGAAACTGCCTGTCTCAGGCTATTTCGCTCTTGTTCTTCTCGCTTGTGACTCTCACCCCAGTGAATAATATCCAAGAGAATAAAATGAAATCATTATGATTTCACACTGCCTGAGAGTAAGGCAAAACCTTTCAGAGGAGGAGTTAGCACTGGTACCGAACAAATAAGAAAGGTGGAGTTTGCATGCTTCCAAATCAAATTTAAGTTGCCAGAGGTCTCTCAGCTGAGCTCTTAAAACCTTTAAAAAAAAGGTATCTTGACTATAGCTCTTGAATCACTTCTGCTTTCACTAAATTCATTCTGTAGCACGTAGAATATTTTTTGTTACGGTTGGAGTTAAACCACAGACCCCCTCGGATTTGTAGGTGGTCGTAGCTCAGTACACCTAAATGTAAAAACAAGTAAAAAAAAATTCACAGTGTATTCTACAGAGCTGCAATGCCCCCTCCTGTCTGCTCTGCCTAGGGTGGAGAAAAACACTCGGGTTTACAGGAGTTGGCCGTGGCAAGTGAAAACCTTGTCTACGCTTTTCTCCATCACCACTCTCCTACACACACGAAGGCCTGTAAAAGCCCTATCTCCCAGGAAAGACACTGATTATGTCACTTCTATTCCATTTCTTTATTTAGCTGCCTATAATCTATAGGAAATAAAATAGAATATTGATGGTCACTACCAAGGAGCCCTGCTGGCACAGTTAAGTGCTCCACTGCTAACGAAAAGGTTGGCAGTTTGAACCAACTCAGGGACTCTGCCGGAGAAAAGACCTGGCAATCTGCTTCCATAAAGTTTACGGTAAAGAAAACCCTATGGGACAGTTCTGCTCTGTCACATGGGGTCCCTATGGTCAAAATTGACTCAACGACAGGCACGTAACAACAGCAACATTTTTATTGAACTTCCCCAATTAAGCCCAATTCTCTTTGTGGCTGTGAAGGTGGGTTACTAACATTCTCTTTTCTGTGACATGTAGGTAATCTAACATATTGCACGCCTAAACAACAACCAATCTTCTTCAGCCGCAAGAGTCTTGATGAAATGGTCAGTTGAAGTCTACCTGACCTGTGTATCTATCTTTAACAGTACCTCAATGATTCTTTACATTATTAAAATAAAGATCATGCAGTCAATTATAAAACATATGCAGCATATATCATGTCTGAACTCCTAATAACTTCTAAAAAAGTAATTGGTGAGATCATTAGCCAGCACTAATCAAAGGAAAACATACTTCCGACTTGCTCTGGATTCTCTCTTCCCACCATTGTTTGGCATTGCTTACTCTTGTTTTCTACATCCAGGATCATTCATGCTCCATGTGGCCTGCATGCAGCGGTTACCTCCCTGGACAAGGCTTTTAATAAATTTTGCATAAGATTCTCTGGACCTCTCATTGCAGTTGTGCTCAAGGTTCAGAAGTTCCGGGGAGTCGTCAGCAATCACGTTGTTTTTAAGGAGGCTTACATGTTTCTAATATATTCTGGAAACCAGCTCACGTTCTTATTGCTCAAATGGAATATAATAAGCCTTAAGAATTGCAGGTGTGTGTATAGGTTTGTGTTTGGGTGTGGGTATGTCTGTGTGTAAGTGTGAATTGTGTTCTAAGGAGGGTGGGAAGGGTTTACAAATTCTGGCTTTGTGTTGGGGAGAGAGGAACTTTTTCTGTGAGGCATAACCCAGAACAATACTTCCCATTACATAAAAATGATGACTGCTGAAACTTTTTGCATACGAATATTAACTCCTCCTCACCTTTTAGATTTTTGTATGCCTTTGATTGCGTTAAGGAGCCCTGGTGGCACAGTGGTTAAAGTGATAGACTGTTAATCAAAAGGTTGGCATTTGGTAACTACCAGCAGCTCTGTGGAAGAAAGATGTGGCAGTCTGCTTCCGTAGAGATTTACAGCCTTGGAAACCTATGGGGTCTCTATGATTAGGAATTGACTTGATGGCAGTGGGTTTTTGGGGGTGGTTGATTGTGTTGGTGACAATAACTATTAAGTTCAACTAGAATGAACTACAAATGAACTAACATTATTTTACAGATCCTTTTCCAATGAAGTTAGGTTTAGAGTCTCCATGTCGCAGCTTCAGTTAGGAGGAAAAAAAAAACCTTAAAGCGCTCCTCCAAATACAGAAGAACACGCTGTGTGTAAGGTCAGAGAGAGGAGGTCAGGCACGTGTCGTTATTTCTTTCCTTAGCATACATTTTGGGGCATCAATAACATTAGTGGATCTTAGTCAGCCCTTGGCAGGTGGTAGAGGGTCAAGTTGAAAAGACAGCAAATAGAAAGAGATGAACTGTTGATATCATATTTTTTGGTTTAGTTTACTAGTGCTGCCATAACAAAAACAAAAAAGCCCACAAAGTAGGTGGCTTTAAATAACAGAATTTATTGTCTTACAGTTCTGGAAGTTAGAAGACCAAATTAAGGCATCAGTTGTCGGCCAGGGTCCTTCCGTGTCGGCAGCCCTGAGGTTCCTTGGTGTTCGTTGGCTTATGGATGGACTGTCACATACAGTCTTCCCCCTGTGTGTGTCTCTCTGTGTCTGTCCTACTCTTTTTATGAGACACCTCTCAGAAGTGATGAGGTTTAGGGCCCATCCTATTGTGTTATGACCTCATTAACATAATAAATGAAAAACCCTGTTCCCAAACAGGGTCACATTCATAGATACAGGGGTTAGGACTACAAACATAACTTTTGTGAGGGACACAATTCAGTCCATATCTTTTGATAATAGATGAAACTATTAGAACCCAGACAAAGCAGTAAATAGTCTCCTTGGCCCACTCTATGGGTATAAAAAGCCTTTGTTGAGTAGGGTCTCGGGAGGAGGCCTTTAACAGTGTCCTGATTCCACTGATGAGGCAGCTCTGTCTCCAACTGGCTATGGAGCTTTGGAAAAGACAGTAATTCCTGTCATATTCTTTTGTAATCAGTACTCAGTCGGAAATAAAGACAAGTTTTTCTTTTATTTTTGATTTTTTAATTTTTTCCCACACAAAAATTTATACACACCTTGTTATGTGACCCTAATTGCTCTCCCCATACCGTGACAGCACACCCTCCTTTCCACCTCTGATTCCCCATGTCCGTTCAACCAGCTCCTAACCCTCTCTGCCTTCCC
>NW_004444366.1:119924-121012 GCF_000243295.1 Trichechus manatus latirostris | reverse complement strand
GGGAAACATGGCCTAGCCAAATTGATTCACACATTTCTGGGGGGACACAATTCAATCCATGGCAGGTAGCAACTGGAATTTCTGCCATAGTCATTGAGCCCTGCTAGACTGTTGTTGTTGTGTGCTGTGTGCTGTTGAGTCAATTTCCAACTCATAGTGACCCTATAGGACAGAGTAGAACTGCCCCATAGGGTTTCCAAGGAGCAACTGGTGGTTTCGAACTGCCGACCTTTTGATTAGCAGCCTGAGCTCTTAACCACTTGGCCAACAGGGCTTTTGGGGTACAAATCCACTCGAGGTACAGTTCCTGCTTTTAAATTACTCATAGTCAACTAAAGGAGACAGTCTTATGAGCAGCATGGAATTGCAGAGATAATCATGGGGAGAAAGGAAGGGCCTGAGAGAAGTGGAGAGCCTTCCTGGAGGAGGGAATAGCTGAGCTTAGAATAAAAGGATGGATAAAAGGTGTGCAAAAGAAGAGGAAAGTTTTTTCAGGTATTGAGGTGAGAACATATGGTACGTGTTAGGAGCCATAAGCAATTTGGCGTGGCTGAAGCTCTCTACTAGTCTACCCTCATGCACTTTGCTAGAGTACGCTGGTCTTTCTCTTCCTCTTTCCCACCGGTTTCCTATCTCCTCCTCACATGTAGGTGTCAGTGTAAATGCCTTCTCAGGGAGGCTTCACGGACCACCCCACCTAAAGAAGGCCCTCCACTCCACGCCACTTGTCAGTCTGTAACTGAGCTCTTGCTTATTTCTTTTTTAATGTTTACTCTGTACCAAGTACATGTTAAACATTCAACAACTATTTGTAGAATAGACGACATGATATTCATTTCATTTGTTCAATTTTATAAGTATGAATCTCAAAATATTTTCTTCTTGGTAGACATTTCCAGACATGTACATTAGATATTTAGTATTTCATTAGCCTTAATCTTATACTTTTTTTTTCCTTTGTTCCCTCCTGAGAATTTCTTTTAAAATTTTGATTTATCAAGATCTACAGGCATTGAAGTAGTCATGCCTAAAATGTTTTTGGATTCTTCAAAGTACTTAACATAATACTTAGCCCATGATAAAAAAAA
>NW_004444366.1:107501-119488 GCF_000243295.1 Trichechus manatus latirostris | reverse complement strand
TACATTTAATACAAAACTAGAAATCCATAAAAGTGTATTAAATGTAACTATTTCTATTATGAAAGGAATCAGAAGTTCATTTCTGTTAGCATTTAAAAACTGTTCTGGTCATATTTATAGACAGATCAGTTGATGTTTTTGAAAGTCCAAACGGAATTTATCTACTGTTGATTACTGTGACACAAGAATAGAATGCATAACATATCATTTTATGATTCACATTTTTACATGACTGGAGAGAGATGTTTATGTATACAGTTCCTCTGCCCACTGAGGAATCCATCAACTGCAAAGAAATACAGTAATAAGAAAATAAATTTACTTCTTAGAAATTCTGAAACAACTGACTGCAGTCTGCTGAAATTTATTCTCACTGGATACTCCTCATTTATACTGGCATAGCAAGTTTCCCAATAGTTTTATTCTGTATTTATGATGCATTTTCTGCTTTTGTTTCATGCTGTGTCACAGCAAGTTGTCTTGTTTGCAATGCAATATGACAAGGAGCCATGAGACTAGATCTCTAATGCAGTCCTATCCAGAGTGGAGTCCAGGAACTCCTGCAGAGGTTGCAGAATTTCATGTAAAGTTGTCAAAGCTGAAAGTGTTATCTGGGAAAAGAGGCTAAAGAGAGACTGGGGAGATAGTCCGGGGGAGCATGGGCGATGAGGAGAGGTGAACAAGGCTATAAATTATTTATTACCAAAAAGGAAACATGCAGAGACCCAGAGAAAGGCTTAAATATAAATAAATTTTGGTCATAGCAACAAGAAAATAAAGAGCAACCATGAAAAGTGTGTAGCTTTATTCATTGGGAAGTCTTACTACAAAATCATAAAAATATAGAATTAACAACATCCTGATAAATGGAGAAACAATTGAAGTTGTCAACAATTTCATTCAGCTTGTAGCAACAGTATGTCCATGGAAGCAACAGTCAAGAAATTAAATGAAATACTGCATTGGGCAATTCTGCTGCAAAGAAAAAGAAAAAAAAAAACCTCTTTAGAGATGTCACTTTGATGACTAAGGTACAGCTAACCTAAGTCATGGTCTTTTCAATTGCCTCTCATGCATGCGAAAGGTGGATAATGTAAAATAAAGACAGATGAATTGATGCATTCAAATAGTGGTGTTGGCAAATAGTATTGAATATACTGTGGACAGACAGAAGAATGAAAAAATCAGTCTTAGAAGAATACATCCAGGAAGCTCCTTAAAAGTGTGGATGGTGAGACTTTGGCTCACTTTCTTTGGTCATGTCGTTATGAAAGACAAATTGCTAGAAAAGGACCTTGTGTTTGGTAAAGTAAAGGGTCAGCGAAAACAAGGAAGGCCCTCAATGAGATGGATTGACACAATAGCTATAACAATGAACTCAAGCATACCAATTGTCATGAAGACGGCATAATACCAGGCAATGTTTCATTCGGTTGTACGTAAAGTTCCCATGAGTTGGAGCTGACACGACAGCAGCTAACAATAAACTCTGAAAAACAAAGTAGTTAAGCATTTTCTTGGGGAGGTCTGCACATGGAGATTCTGCCAACGGAAACCCCATAGAAAACAAATCCAGCACTTTTATGACCTGATACTGTTTCTCAGAGATGCTCCCTGATGCCATCCAGTCTTTTTCTAAGGTTCCTTTAGCATAGTTGGACATAGTACCTCTTCCCAGGTCTGCTACATAGAACTTTTAAAAGTCATGAGATCTGCCACAGCTTCTGCTTCAGGCCTCATCCTTTCCCCTCACAGGTTCTCAATACCTCTCTCTCTTTTTCCTCAGTGTTATGCAGTTGTAGGTTTGAGGAGCAATTATGAGCTACCATTTTCTCATAAACAGGCAGCACTGACAACTTTGAATGTGAAGGCTACCTTAGGGCGCCAAAACTTTTTATTCAGCATGTTTTAGATATCTTTTATCCATAAAACTCAGATATAGTCAACTGCCTTATCCTTAGTTGCTAATGGGGGGTACAAAGAGATGAAGATAAAGACATAAGCAAGGTGAGATTATAAGCAACCTTTACAAAGATGCAAAAATTATATGAAGACATTTAGAGTTTATTTTGAAAGAAATGGAAATTCCCTGAGGGCTGTTAACCAAGGAAGTTTTGGTTATCAAAGTTTAGGTTCTTCTGTCACATGGAGAGTGGTGTGGAAACTGACACAGACAAAGGATAGAGAGAGTGGTAAGGGAGATCTTATAGAAGTACATCATGTAGCGTTGCCACACAAATTTGAATACCCTTGAGCAGTAGTCTCCAAAATTAGGAGACAGACTGTTGATTATTGTTGGAAATCAGATTCCTTGGCTTTCCGTGGAGATATTTTACCAAGAACATGGCAGAAGTTGATATAATGGCTGAAACATACTATCTTTTATGAATGTCTACCACTACCAGAATTTAATCTTGTTCATGGAATTAGAACAAGTTGAAGGTTAAATTCATGTTGATACTATTTCAGGGGTCTTCAAGGTGTAGGAGTATTTTAGGTGTCCTAATGACATACGTTTTGTAGACGTTGCTTCTGGACAAGTAATATTTGCAGGACAAGATATTTAAACTGAAATGTGAAGAATAAGTAGGGGTTAGCCAGATTAAAGAAGGATTGGGCAGTTTGTGGTGAGAAGAGTCATGGATTGAATTGTGTCCCCCCAAAATATGTGTCAACTTGGCTGGGCCATGGTTCCAAGTATTGTGTGGTTGCTCTCCACTTTGTAATCTAATATAATTACCCTATATGTTCTAAATCCTAACTTCCATGATGTTAATGAGGCAGGATTAGAGGCAGTTATGTTAATGAAGCAGGACATATTCTACAGGATTAGGTTGTATCTTGAGTCAATCTCTTTTGAGATATAAAAGAAGCTAGCAAAGATGAGGGGGACCTCATTACCACCAAGCAAGAAGAGCCAGGAGTGGAGCGTGTCCTTTGGACCCAGGATTCATTCACCGAGAAGCTCCTAGATCAGGGCAAGATTGATGACAAGGACCTTCCCCTAGAGCCGACAGAGAAAGAAAACCTTCCCCTGGAACTGGCATCCTAAATTTGGACTTCTAGCCTCTTAAACTGTGAGACAATAAATTTCTCTTTGTTAAAGCCATCCACTTGTGGTATTTCTGTTATAGCAGCATTAGATAACTAAGACAGAAATTTGGTACTGGGAGTGGTGTGCTGCTCTCACAGATACCTACAATGTGGAAGCGGTTTTGGAATTGAATAATGGGTTGAAGCTGGAAGAGTTTTAAAGTACGTAATAGTAAAAACCTGGATAACCTTGAAGAGACTGTTAGTGGAATTATGGACATCAAAGACAATACTGGTGAGGACTCAGAAAGAAGTAAGTAGAGCTGTAACGCCAAAGACAGCACAGAAGGTGAGAAGCAGCAGCAGAGAAACAGCAGCAGCAAAACCAGGAAACCAGTGTGAGACAGGGTGAGATCTGACCTATGAAGCAAGAAAGCTGAGTGCCTTCAGGCAAGAGGCTTACTGGCGGAGTAGGATACTTCTGGGTACTTATCAGTGGAGCTAAGCTCTCCAACCCATGGAGCGAGAGAGAGCTGAGTGCCTTCTGGCAGGAGCCTTACTGGCAGAGGGGGGTGCCCCCAGGCTTTTATCAGTACAGCCAAAGAGCTTTGTAACACATGCCCGAGCAGGGCAGAGGCCAGGCTGGCCCAAGAGGCCAAGAAACCAGGAAGCAGAAGCTAAGGAGACAAGGAGCAGAGGAAGCAGAGCTACCTCAGTCTCAAAGGGTAGGGCCACTACCTCGAGGATCTCAAAGGGTGAAACCATGGCCTGCTGGGTCTCAAAGGGTGGGACCACAGCCTCCTAGGTTTCAAAGAGTCAGATCTTCACCAACTCAGTTCCAGAGTGTGGGGTTGTCTATCATGAGTGCCAGAGGGATGGTGCCGGATCCACTGCCCAAAGCAGAGGGGGTGGGTCTGCCATGCCCGAAGGGCAGAAGAATGGGACCTGCTAGGGCTGAGGGGGTTGGGTCACCAATCAGATGATCTAGGAGAATGGGGCTGCCCAAAGCTGAGGGAGCAGAGTTGCTGTTTCAGTGGGCCTGGAAGGTAGAGCTGAAGCCCAAGGCTGAGGGGTCTCCATCCAGAATCCAGAGAGCATGGCCAACATCCAGAGTCTGGAGGGCAGGGGTATTGCCCAGATGGTCTCAGGAAACAGAGGATTATTTTCAATCCTTGAGAGCTAATGTAATTTGTTCTGCTGGGCTTTGGACTTACTTGATGCTTGTTATCCCTTCTTTCCTTCCAATTTCTACCATTTGTAACGGAAATTTCTGCCTTGATGTCTGTTCTACCATTGTGCTTTGGAAGCAGATATCTTGTATTCTGGATTTCACAGATGAAAATGAATTTTGCAGAAGATTAGATTTTGGAGTTGGAGTCAATTTAAGACTTTTGGGATGATATGATGGGGTGAATGTGTTTTACATGTGGCAAGGACATGAATTTTTGGAGTCCAAAGGGTAGAATGTCATGTATTGAATAGTGTCCCCCAAAAATTTGTGTCAACTTGGCTAGGCCATGATACCCAGTATTTTGTGGTTGTCCTCCATTTTGTGATCTGATATAATTATTATATGTGTTGTAAACCATAACCTCTATGATATTAATGGATCCCTGGTAGTGCAGTGGATAAGAGCTCAGCTGCTAACCAAAAGGTAAGCAGTTTGAATCCACCAGTTTTACTCTGTCCTATAGGGTCGCTATGAGTCGGAACCAACTTGATGGCAATGGGTTTGGTTTGGTATTTTATGATGTTAATTAGAGGCAGTTATGTTAATGAAGTAGGACAAAATCTACAGGATTAGGTTGTATCTTGAGTCGATCTCTTTTGAGATACAAAAGAGAAAAGTAAGCAGAGAGGAGGGGGACCTCATTACCATCAAGCAAGAAGAGCCAGGAGTGGATTGAGTCCTTTGGACCTGGGGTCTCTGCACTCAGAAGCTCCTAGACCAGGGGAAGATTGATGACAAGCACATTCCCCAAGAGCTAGAAAGCCTTCCCCTGGAACTGGCATCCTGAATTTGGACTTCTAGCCTCTTAAACTGTGAGAGAATAAATTTCTCTATTAAAGCCATCCATTTGTGGTATTTCTGTATCACAGCACTAGATAACTAAGACAGTGTGGAAAAACATTCAAGGCAAAGACAAGAGTGTGTTCAACAAATGAGAGGTCCATGATATGTACGGCAGAACTGCAAGTTGTCAACATTCCTGGGTCACAGTACGCAACTGAGGGGGGTACAAAGAGATGAAGATAAAGACATAAGCAAAGATTCAAAAATTATATGAAGAGGTTTAGAGTTTATTTTGAAAGAAATGGAAAGTCCCTGATGGCTGTTAACCAAGGAAGTTTTGGTTATCAAAGTTTAGATTCTTCTGTCACGTGGAGAGTGGTGTGGAAACTGACACAGACAAAGGATAGAGAGAGTGGTAAGGGAGATCTTATAGAAGTACGAGCAAAAAGAACGGTGGCCTAAACTTGATCAGTGTTTTGGTTATCTATTGCTGTGTAAATGAGCCCTGGTGATGCAGTGGTTAAGTGCTCAACTACTAACCAAAATGTCAAAGGTTCGAAACTACCAGCTGCTATGTGGGAGAAAGACGTGGCAGTCTACTTCTGTAAACATTTACAGCCTTGGAAACCCTATAGGGCAGTTCTACTCTGTCCTGTAAGGTTGCTATGAGTTGGAATAGACTCGATGGCAATGTGTTTATTGCTGTATAGCTCTCCAACATCCAATCCCCACCTCCAATTTTTTTTTTTAACTTAGAGGAATTAAACAATAACCATTCTATTATTGTTTTTGCGAATAAGGATTTTGCACATGGCATAGGGGGTGGACTGTGTCTGCTCCATGATAACTAGACCCTCAGCTGGGGTGACTGGCACAATGAGAGATGACTGGAATGGCGAACTGGGGCCCTCTGTCCCTCTGGGGCCATGGCTTTTTTCCTCGTGGCATTTGCTGAGGCAGGAAGGTTCCAAGATGTATCCTTTTTTGCCTTCTTCACACTTACATGTACAAGGAAGAATTAATATCTCATTTAACATAGATTCCCATAATATTTTATATGTCCTTTTATATAGAACTCATACTGATTGCATGAGTAATGATATATGCAAAGCAAATATTACCATGTAATTTCCCTTTTTATACTTTTCAATCTAGAAACAAAAACCTATTCTATATACATCTACTTCAAGTGAATTTAATAATCAAAAAATAAAGAGATACAATGTTTATACTTAAATATTTAAGATGCAACAATTTAATTGACATCAATGTTTAATTTTTATCAGGCTAACAGTCTACCAAACTCTTAGAGGTAAATAATCTCAATCTTTGCACATATGACAACTCATGTTCTTTTGATAACTAGTGATAAGAGAAGAAGATTGTTAAACATCAACATACAACTCCAGGGAAGCCCAGTTTTTCACTTAATTATCAAAGCAAATGAATTAGCTTCCATTAATATTTGCATCCTCTTCTTTTAATGGTCTTGATTCTACATTTTTATTTATTTTAATGAACCATATGGTAAATATGCCCTAACTCATATTCCTTTTGGAAAGAGGTGGGATATAATAAGTAAATACATGAATAAACTCAGATGAATGTTGGTATCACCGCTAGAGAGAAGTATATGCCTTTTAAAATAAAAAAGTTTCTTTTTTTCAATTGGTTAATTAATACAACACTATCTGCAGCTCAGTCCCACACATTTGCCTCTAAATTAATGATTTGAAAGAGAAAGACATTAAGATGGCAATGGAATGTATAATGATTTTAGAGTTGGTGGCTTGGCAAGCAACTATAGGAAAGGAGAAACTACATGAATGAGTCTAAAGATCTTAGAAATCTGAGCAAAAGAAAAAACTAGATTCAGGCAGGAATTAAAAGCAGATTAAGACATCTGGAGAGAAGTATTAAACACAGCCATTCAGGAGGCAGGTAAAATCATAAAGGCTATGAGAAAGAAATGCTGAGGTAATAGAACATCAGGTATTTCTTTATGTAGTGGCGACATAATGACTAATTCACTTCCGTGTCTCCAATATTGAATCCCTCTACAGAAAAGTGATACATTATGTATCTCTTGAAAGAACTTTAGTACTCCAGAAGCTTCAATGGAAGTACCACATAATTACTAAAATGAGGAAACTGCCTGCTACTACATTACAAGATCCCCATCTGCTTCTCCCATTTATTTCACACTGAAAAATGAAGCATGCCGTGGTTCCTATCAAGGGAGGCACTAATGTGATGAGTAAGGAGATCATCCCCATATAGAGTCACCCAGAACGTCAACATCCTTCACTAACTTTGGAGTTCCTACCCCCAATTTATGTAAAAATAGCCTTACGCAGACATCACATTGCAAGACAAGTATTGGTATCCAACGTCTAAGTCTCACACTGACTGTCCTATACACATTTTATAAAAGTTATTATTAAGGAAACTTTCAAACACAAATATAAAAGCATTGAGAATTAGTTTGGAGGAATCCCATGTACTAATATCCAGCTTATCAACTCATGTCCAATCTTGCTTCTTCTATACACCCTCATGCCCACTTGGCCCCCTCACACCTGGGTTTTGTTGAAGCAAATCCTAGACACCTTTAAGTATATATCTCATATTTATACTAAAATATGCCATAAAAGATAAGGATACGTATCTTTTATATATCTTTATCTTTTAGAGATCCATGTATTTAAACTATATATACATAATTTTCTATCCCTGGGTGCCACAAATGGTTAAGTAGTTGACTACCAACCAAAAGGTTGGCAGTTGGAATCCACTAAGAGGTACCTTGGAAGACAGGCCTGGCCATCTGCTTCTAAAAGGTCACAACCTTGTTCTTCTATGCACACATGGGGTCGCCTTGAATCAGAATCAACTTGAAGGTAACTGACAACTATATCATTTTCTATTAGAGATGCCTATGTATGTACCTTTACATATTCATATGCCTTTGTGTGTGTGTGTGTGTGTGTGTGTGTGTATACCTTTGCCTCATTCCTACTACAACATTCCTACTCTTAAAATATTATTAATGATTTCTTAATGACATTACATATATTTTTATATCCTCAGTGCCCAGCCTGGTCCCCACGTAGTAGTGCTCAGTATATGTCATTGAACCAGTAAAGACTTCTTCCCGCTTATTCAGCTTATTAATTCAGGAGCAAAATACTGATATTTCCAGGTTAATGCTTCTCTTCTTTATTTTTCAAAACTCATCCCAAGGATTTCTCTTCTGTGAAAACTTCCATAATACTCCTCAGTAGAGCTTGTTACCTTTATTCGACCACTGTACTTTATTCATTCTCCGTGTTTTTGAGGGCTTACAATGTGCTAGGCACTGTGCTAAACACTTTTTATATGAAATACTTTTATTTTCATTTTTCAAAAGAAGAAATAGAGTCACACTGGGGATAAATAATTCACTCTGGGGCCCATGCGAACAAACGGTGGAGCTGAGATATGGACTCAGGCAGTCAGATTCTAGAGAACATGCTTTGCACCAGTTTTATTTCTTTTTGTACTGCACTTACTAGCAAAGCGCCTGATACCTAGTAGAAACTTAATAAAACCTATGAAGGAGAAAAGAATGAAAGAAGGAACAGAGAAAGAGGGAGAAAGATGAGAGAGAGAAGGGGGAAGAAAACGAGTAAAGCGGGAAGGAAGAACAAGAGAAAGAAGGGAGGGAGGCAGATAAAAAGAAATAAGAAATGTAGATGTGTATTATTGAGATTATTTAAGAGGAAGAAAAAATAATGAAACAATAAACAATTATGCAGCAGTGTATAGTTTCAAAAAGGAGCTTTGGTGGCCTAATGGTTAAGCAGTCGGCTGCTAACCAAAAGGTTGGCAGTTGGAACCCACCCAGCAGCTCCATGGGAGGAATACCTGGTGATTTGCTTCCATAAAGATTACGGCCAAGAAAACCTTATGGGGCAGTCCTACTCAATCACATGGTGTCGCTGTGAGTCAGAACCAACTCGATGGTTTCATACAGTTTCAAAAAGGTGTTTTTATTCTTCTTGTTTCTCTCTTTTTCTAATTGTAGTAAAAATATATACATTAAAGAACATTTGCCAGTTCAACCCTTTTTATGTGTACAAATCAGTGACATAAGTTATCTTCATCGTGTTGTGCAACCTTCACCACTATCCATTTCCAAGTTTTTCCATCACCCTTAGCAGAAATTCAGTACCCCCTAAGCAAATGGATCCCCTTTACTCCTTCCCACCACATCCCTGGTAATCACTAATAAACTCCGCCCTCTACAATTGCCAGTTCTAGACGTTTCACATAAGTGAGATCATACAATAGTTGTGACTGATGACTTATTTCCCTCAGACTAATGTTTCCAGTTTATCCATGCTGTAGTTTCTATCAGAGCTTCATTTCTCTTTATGGCTGAGTAATATTCCATTGTATGTATATATCACATTTTCTTTATCCATTCACCTGCTGATTGACTTTTCGGTTGTTTCCACCTTTTGGCTATTGTTAATAATGGTGCAGTGAACATTGGTGTAAAAGTATCTGTGTTCCTACTTTCAGTTCTTTTGGCTATATACCTAGGAGCGGAATTGCTGGATCATATGACAATTCTGTCTAACTTTTTGAGGAAATGCAAAACTGTTTTCCACAGCAGCTGCGCTATTTTACAATAACATCAGCAGTGGATGAAGGACTTCTATTTTCTCCACTTTCTGGCCAACGCCTGTTGTCTTCTGTTTTTCTGATTATTTTTAAAAAGAAAAATGCGCATTGTCATCAAACCGATTCCAACTCATAGCCGTAGCTCTTAAGCACTGGGCCACCAGGGCTCCCTTCCGATCAGAAACCAAACAAACCAAACCCCTTGCTGCCGAGTCGATTCTGACTCATTGCGACCCTATAGTACAGAATAGAATTGCCCCATAGAGTTTCCCAGGAATGGCTGGTAGATTCAAGCTGCCGACCTTTTTGTTTAGCAACTGAGCTCTTAATCTCTGCGCTAGGAGGGCTCCATAGTCATCCTAGTGGAGATGAAATGGTATCTCACTGTTTCTTTTATAACCTGGTAAGGTAGATCTGATTCCCATTTTGAATATTAGAAAAACAGGTGCCAGAAAGGTGAAGAGACTTGTTGAAAATGGATGGTCAAGCTTCTGACTCTACATCATATTCTTTTCAAAAACGTTGTTGTTGGATGCTGTTGAATCAATTTTCCACTCATAGCGATCCCATGTGACAGGGTAGAACTGCCCAATAGGGTTTTCTAGGCTGTAATCTTTATGGAAACAGATCGCCAGGTTTTTCAGCAACAGAGCTGCTGAGTGGGATCAAATCACCAACTTGCAGTTAGCAGCCAAGCACTTAACCATTGCACCACCAGGGCTACTTTTTCAAAGACTAAGAAATCACTAATATCTGCCTTTTAATATTACTGAGATCATAATAGAAAATGCTAAGTGGCACTTGTTTAGAATGCAGTGCTCACAATCTGGGGTCCACAATGCTTTTTGAAGACAAGTAGAATGACTGAGAAATTGAAGCCTCAGAACGACCAAGACTGATGATTGGGAGCGAGGGGTGAGCAGGGGTGGATGGGTGGAAATGCTTACTGTCAGGAAAGACCATAAATGTGGTGTGGAGGAGGGCATAGATGGGTCGCGTCAGCAAGGCAATATTCAGCTCCATCTGCCTCCTTTGGGTTCTGGAAACTGCCTAAATGGCCCAAATGGTGAGAGATTCCTGCCCTGGGTAGTGAAATTCAATACATAGAACTCTATAATGGTCTTCATCTAAAGTGTTAATTGAAAAGCAAAAATAAGAACAGTAACAGCAACGACAACATCTACCTCTTATAATCTGAATTTAGAGGTGGTTCTGCGTGGTAATTTATTATATCAAAGCTACAACCAACCTCAAATAACCTTGAGCCTCTCCTTGTAAATCTCTCTTAGAGCTCATAGCTTTTATCACAGTTTATACTTATTTTTTTTTACATTAATCATCACTACAATTAGATTATAAACTCTACAATGGCAAGAATTATATTTGTTATATCATCATGTATTCGTCACTTTTAATATAGTCCCTGAAATGTAATAATTAATTTTTTAATAAATATATGATGAATGAATGAGAATGAGTGAAGCACGAACCAAATTTCGTTGTCACTCAGAACGCATTACGAACCATTTTACAAAGTGTGAAAATGTGACTACAAAAATGTTATACTAATATTGGTCCATTCTTAGTTGAATGGCTTCATTAAGTATTGAATTTTTGTGTACTACTTTATATTTTATTTTTTGCAATTCGGGTGTAATATGCAAAGCAAGTATTAACTGAGGACGAGAAGAATGAAGAATATAAAAGCTCAAGGGACAATGTCACATGGGGAATGTAGGTATCTTTTTAGTCATCAAACTTGCAAAGAGATCTAGAGCCTATGTAATCCAATTCTTGTTTTCTCCATCATTTTAGAGATTAGTCTAGACTTTTCCGGAAATCACAGTTAATTAACAGTGAAACTGGAACCAGAATCTTCCCTTTCAACTCAGAAATCTTCCCATAATTCAGCCTACCTCATATTGTCACAATCAATTCTGTTTTAAAATTCCTTGGTTTATGGTTGCTGACATCTGAAAATCTAACAATGTATTTCCAAGTGTAAAACTTCACCTACTCTCACTTCTCCAAGCAAGCATTTGATACAAGTTCCAACTGTGCGAAAAAGGTAAAATGTGAGCGTTTCTTCTAAGCACCATTTAAAGCCTCCATTTGAAGTCATGCCCAATAAACTATTTATTCATGGATACAACCCTCCTGGTGTCCAATTTCTCACATATGTGATTCCATTTCAAAAACACAGCATGGACTATTTTCACAGTACTGTCACATTAAAATATTGCAAGTGGTTCGTAAACAAAAGAGAAGTCCT